>NC_134401.1:14513975-14813975 GCF_050003625.1 Haematobia irritans | reverse complement strand
CTATACTCTTTTGTCCATATGCAAAACAATTTATTGACAGTTTATCGAATGAATTTATATGGCAAAAGTAGGCTTGATGTATTCTGTAACTTTATTGCATATGGGGCTTTATGTTTATTCATAACTTAAAACTTATTACCATTTCAAAGTACCGATATCTCATTCTCAGCCTACGATATTTTATTAACCGTCATTATTGCTGGTTCTGTGATGAAGATTTAGACTATTCAGTCCATTGTGATATTCTCTTTAAAAGTCAAATTCTCATCCTCGGATTAGTACTTAACCGGCGGATAGACTACAAGCTAGTAATTTTTTTCTGTACGGTCAGCAACACGGTAAATAATAAGAGGGCATTGAAAATCGCCTTTTTGTATCGCTATCCCTAAAAATGTTGTCATTATATACTTAGAAGACATTAGCACCGAGAAGCAGTTGGGCCTTCTAATGGAAATTCAATGGAAAATTCGAATATTTTAGAAGATTACGTATGTATGGTATTATTAGTTTGTTTTATTATTCTATAATATCGTTATTATTTAGAAGCAATCATCAATGCTGGCCAAGGTGCCGTCACAGTATTTCCAGGTGGACCAGGCAGTCCAGCCTTGTTGTTTCAAGACCAACTGAGCGCACTTGACGGCAGGTTCAATGCTGTCAACCAAGAAATCTTCGCACTTAACTTTGCATTCGTTGTAAGAGAAAGCACCAGAGGGAGGAGAGCACCAGTAGTAGTTGTTGATTTGGAAGATACCATAGTCGCGGGAGCCATTGGAGTTCAAGGAACCGACAGCCTTGGTGTTGTAGGAAGATTCATGTTGAGCAATGCAAGTCCAACGAGCCAATTGATCTTTGGGAACACCCAAATTGTACATGGCCTTGGCCAAGGAGCAACGAGTGTAGACCTCAGCGAAAGCAGGAGCGACCAAAAGGACGGCAGCCAAGACAGCGAAAGTGAGCTTGAACATTTTGCTTTAGATGTAATCGAAAACAAACTATGCTAATTTCAGAATATGATGGGTCTTTTATAGCAATTTTTTATAACAATTATTAATTTATTTATTTTATTTAAATCTTATTGAATTTATGTTATCCATTTCCACATTAAGTCTTTCTACTTAACATTTAAATAACGAAGAAAATATTTGTGTACATTAAAAAATCATCCATCATAAATGGACTATAATTATCTCTCTTAAGGCACACTTCTATAATAGCCATGAACGTAGTCAGGGGAAAGCCTTCATGCTTGAGTTAAACATATCAAAAATCTTTTAGAACGTTATATATTTTGTTTATTTAAATAAAATATTAGACATTTTTCTATTTCCACCTGAAATAAAACCATCGCTCTGTCCCTGATGTTATGCTCCTATAAATACTAGTAATTTTCTACGAGTTTTGTGAGTCTGTCAATTATTTTCTTACTTGGAAAGAATTCACACGAAATGTTGAAATTTCATTTTATTCTATTGGCTGCTGTCCTATTATCCATTGTTACATTTGCCATATTGGCTGCAGTTTTGCCTTTGGAAAAGGTTTCCTCTGTTATACGGCCTAGAAAATCTACGGATTGGGAATATGAAGAAAATAATATAATTTTACCTATAATGGCTTTGTTGAATATGAGTCTTTCGCCTACCTCTAATGTGCCCGATCTTTAATGATGGAAGTTGGATCGAGACTCTCTAGGCGATATAATCCACAAAATTCTTGGAATGCATTAGAGAATATAGTGAAACGCGCATAGCGATGTGATACTTAAATCTCAATCTGGAAAAGATGAAGAAACTCAGTGATCAGTGTGCGGACATAACTTTAAGAAGAGTTTATGTAGATAAAAAATAAAAAAAAGATTTTAAAAAAATAAATAATAAATAAAAAAATATAAATATGGTGAAATTATTAAGAACATATATACTTTATGTGGTCTTAGACCAATATTTCGATGTGTTACAAACGAAATGACAACGTTAATATACCCCCATCCTATGGTGGAGGGATATAAAAACAGTTAAAAATCTATTGAAAGAACATTCTGAAATAAATAATCGTGGAGAGGTTAAGCATTATTTGGGATTTTGGGCACTATTCAAAGATAACTTGCAGAGCTGCTGTTTGCGTCAGAAAAATTTCATTAAAAATCTTTTGAAAGAATTTGGTCTTGACCACTCAAAATCCCCCCCAAATAAACTTCTGGACAACAAGAAATATCAAAAGTTAATGGGATATCTTTTATACCTCAACGTAAAAGTCAAGGCCCGATATCACAGAATACGTCTCAATGCTCGCATGAAAATTAAGCCAGCAATGTCAAGAGGACTGCTTAGAAATCGAGAAAGTTCAGAAGGCACACGGATGAAAACGACTGTTTTTCATATGTTAGGCTATAAGCATTATATGTTTGGAAAACAAATTTTTAAACACAATATTTTTGAGTGCAAGCATATAATGTTCATAAACTAGCATAACATGTTTGGGACATACAGTTTGTCAAGAAAGTGTTTTGACAATGGGATACAAATTATGTTTTGTTCCAAAATTAAATATAATGAAATTTTAAAAAAATATTTTATTATGTATTTTGCAAAGTATACGTACACAGAATTAAAAATTTAATAAAATATTTAATATTTCAATTATTTCTAAAAGTTGAAATAGTTGGCAATGTCAAAAGACTTTCTTGACATACTGTATATGTTAATATGTTAGAACATATTATGTTTGGGACATAAAATGTTTGTAAATATAATATGCTTGGATGCATATTGAATTAAGTTGGTGGTTGTTGCTTGTTATTACAAAATTAACATTTTATTTTTCCTTGGGCAACTGATCAGCTACTTCTTTGATGCTTACAAACTGTGTGGTCCGCTGTTCGAATCCCCGTCCGGCAAAAGGTAAAATTAAAATAAAAACAAGTATATACGGCCGCAAGTTCGGCCAGGCCGAATCTTATGTACCCACCACCATGGATTGCGTAGAAACTTCTACGAAAGACTATCATCCACAATCGAATTACTTGGGTTGTGGTATCTTAAAACTTCTTAACATCGTTTTCTAAATTGTGATTTAGTCCATACATGGTATATATTAGACAAAAAAGTTATGTATAGTTAAGTCTACAAATAATTACGAATCGATATGGACTTTTTGTACGTAGAGAGCCAGAATTGAAATATGGGGGTCGCTTATATGGGGGCTATATACAATTATGAACTTGATATGGACCAATTTTTGTGTGATTGGGGATCGATTTATCTGAGGGCCATATATAACTATAGACCGATATGGACCTAGTTAAGCATGGTTGTTAACGACCATATACTAGCACAATGTACCAAATTTCAACTCACTCGGATGAAATTTGCTCCTCCAAGAGGTTCCAAAACCAAATCTCGGGATCGGTTTATATGGGGCTATGTACGATTATGGACTAATATGGACCACTTTTGGCATGGTTGTTAAATATCATATACTATCACCACGTACCAAATTTCATGCAGATCGGATGAATTTTGCTTCTAAAAGGCACCGGAGGTCAAATCTGGGGATCGGTTTATATGGGAGCTATATATAATTATGGACTGATAGGAACCAATTCTTGCATGGTTGTTGGATACCATATACTAACATCACGTACCAAATTCCAACCGAATGGGAAGAATTTTGCTCTTCCAAGGGGCTCTGGAGGTCAAATCTGGGGATCGGTTTATATGGGGCCTATATATAATTATGGACCGATATCGACCAATTTTTGCATGGGAGTTTGAGGCCATATATAAACACCACGTACCAAATTTCAAATCAGATGAATTTTGGTCTTCCAAGAGGTTCCGGAGGTCAAATCTGGTGATCGGTTTATATGGGGGCTATATATAATTATGAACCGATGTGGACCAATTTTTGCATGGTTGTTAGAGACCATATACTAACATCACGTACCAAATTTCAGCCGGATCGGATGAAATTTGCTTCTCTTAGAGGCCTCGCAAGCCAAATCGGGGGATCGGTTTATATGGGGGCTATATATAATTATGGACCGATGTGGACCAATTTTTGCATGGTTGTTAGAGACCATATACTTACACCATGTACCAAATTTCAGCCGGATCGGATGAAATTTGCTTCTCTTAGAGGCCTCGCAAGCCAAATCGGGGGATCGGTTTATATGGGGACTATATATAATTATGGACCGATGTGGACCAATTTTTGCATGGTTGTTAGAGACCATATACTGATACCATGTACCAAATTTTAGCCGGATCGGATGAAATTTGCTTCTCTTAGGGGCCTCGCAAGCCAAATCGGGGGATCGGTTTATATGGGGGCTATATATAATTATGGACCGATGTGGACCAATTTTTGCATGGTTGTTAGAGACCATATACTAACACCATGTACCAAATTTCAGCCGGATCGGATGAAATTTGCTTCTCTTAGAGGCCTCGCAAGCCAAATTTGGGGGTCCGTTTATATGGGGGCTATACGTAAAAGTGGACCGATATGGCCCATTTGCAATACCATCCGACCTACATCAATAAAAACTACTTGTGGCAAGTTTCAAGTCGATAGCTTGTTTCGTTCGGAAGTTAGCGTGATTTCAACAGACGGACGGACGGACATGCTCAGATCGACTCAGAATTTCACCACGACCCAGAATATATATACTTTATGGGGTCTTAGAGCAATATTTCGATGTGTTACAAACGGAATGACAAAGTTAATATACCCCCCATCCTATGGTGGTGGGTATAAAAAAAATCATAAAATTTAATAATTTCTTCTACAATGTTTGTATTACAGAAAAAGGTGCTAAGAACTAAAAAATCTCGTGGAAGTGAGAAAGATGTCGGGGAATATACAATTGGGCTGAAACAAAATTTTGAGCATTCAGGTCGAAAACCTACAGTATGTCAAGAAAGTGTTTTGACAATAGAATAAAACTTATGTTTTGTTCCAAAATTAAATATAATTTAATTTTAAAAAATATTTTATTATGTATTTTGCAAAGTATACATATTTTATTTTTCTCAAAACGAATTAACAACTCGATTTTTACTTCAATTATTTCTGGAATTTTAAATATTTGGCAATGTCAAAAGACTTTCTTGACATACTGTATGTTGTTAGCACCTATATTACCTGCTTATTTTCATAATTCATTATGATTGTAAATATATAAATAAATAAATAAAATTTTGAGCACAATATTGTTTGGGAGAATTTTTTTTTAAGCATATAATATTTTTGGGTGCAAAATGCTTCCAAACATATTATATGGTCACATAATAACATATTGTTTTTTGGAAGACAACATTATTGAATTTGGATGCAAAAATACAAAATGTTTGGAACTTAGACTACCCAAACATATATTGTTTAGACCAATATGCTTTCAAACATATTATATATTGGTAGAGATCAAACATATAAATGTTTGGGCAATACCCAAAAATGTATATGCTTGAAGCAAAATATGTTTGGGAGTATATGTTACAGAAGCGATTTTTTGTGAGGGTGCAGACATGCAAATCTTTGTTTTCAACAGAGGCCGTATGTATCGCTCTATCAGAAGTGTGTAATGAAGCCATTCGGCTTCGAAAACTATAAACAAGTATATACACCCTAAAAAAATCGCTTCTGCAACAGCAAAATGTGTTTGGGGTATCAGTTTGATTCAAGCATATATATTTTTTGGATTGGTCCAAACAAAATATTGTTTGTATTGTTCAAACATATTATGTTTCACCTTAGGGTATACGCTTTACTTGCAGCATACTCTCTAGGTCTCTCTTTCTAAACACATATATGTTTATAGGCTATTTCCAAATTAATATATGTTTGCATCTAAGCATATTATATTTACAAACATTTTATGTCCCAAACATAATATGTTCTAACATATTAACATATATGTCCCAAACATGCTTGCACTTAAAAATATTGTGTTAACAAATTCCAAACATATAATTTTTACACCCAAACATATGAAAAACAGTCTTTTTCGTCCGTGTACAGCAGTAAGTTCGGCCGGGCCGAATCTGATATACCCTTATATGATTCTTATATGAATCAAATATAATAGTTTCCTTTGAAAATTTCAGGTTTGATGACAGATATTTTTCCAAGCTGATCAGTTCAACCAGTACGCTTCCCGAAGATAAATGTAAAGATTTTACCTATGAAGACTAGATTCTGGATTTATAAGAACCATTTTTTGTTTGAATTTTAGAGGACTCATAAACATCTCTTGTAAGTGTGCAAGAAAATGTTGAAATATCGTCTTGATCTGTAGATTTTTACCCCAATTTTTTAAATTATTACGAGAAGTAAACTCTGGAAATTGTACATTCACTTTCAAGGAATTTTCATGATCAGTGCACCTTCTGTATCCTCATGATCTGAAATCGCTCTACTAATTTCAAAACGATTCGTTCATGAAAGTGAATCAACACACATGTGGTTTCAAACTGAGAACAGGTGGTGTCAATCTGACAACGATAAAATGACACCAGGCGTTGTCAAAACAACAACCAGCGTTCATGATCTGAAAACGTTATGGTTACGACTTTATAAAGAAAATTAAAAATAGATTTGACTCGAACCTGTGTTTTCTGCACCATACGCGTTAACAGTCGCCTTAGCAAATTCTACCACCGAGGTAGTTGCCATAATAACATCTAACGATTATTTTAAGACTTTTTATGACCAAAGAAAAACGAATGCCGTTCATGAAATCGTGAACGCCCGTGGACGAAATTGTGAACATTCCGTTTTGATTTTTTGTGAACGTTTCCGTTTCATTTTGTCACCGTCCGTTCACGACTATGGAACGTAATTTTTTCTATTAGTGTATATGGAGGCCTTACCAAATGGACCGATAAATGCTACTATATACGATTATACACTTTTTTTGTTTGTCTAAAATGCCAGTATATTTTTAATTTGTGGCAAATCGAATAAAAACTACAATTTCTAGAAACCCTAGTAGTTAAATCGGGAGATCACTCTAACGGGGACTATGCCAAAAATATGAAGGTATACACACAATATTCGGCATATCTAATTGTAGTTCTAGAATTTGACCCCCATATTGGAGGGTCGGTTTATAAGGGGGCTATATCAAAAACTGTACCGATACACAATATATTCGGCACCACTCTTTATGGTCCTAGAATACCTCTAGATTTCCGATTTCAGGCAAATTGGGTAAAAACTACAGATTCTAGAAGCCCAAGAAGTAAAATCGGGATATCGGTCTATATGGGGCCTATATCAAAAAATGGACCGATAATCACCTTTTTTGGCACAATTTCTTATATTCCTAGAATACCTCTAGATTTCCGATTTCATGCAAATGGGGTAAAAACTACGGATTCTAGAAGCCCAAGAAGTAAAATTGGGAGATCGGTCTATATGGGGGCTATTTCAAAACATGGACCGGTACTCACCATTTTCGGCACATCTCTTTATGGTCCTAGAATACCTCTAGATTTCCAATTTCAGACAAATTGGATAGAAATTACGGATTCTAGAAGCCCAAGAAGTAAAATTGGGAGATCGGTCTATATGGGGGCTAATTCAAAACATGGACCGGTACTCACCATTTTCGGCACATCTCTTTATGGTCCTAGAATACCTCTAGATTTCCAATTTCAGACAAATTGAATAAAAACTACGGATTCTAGAAGCCCAAGAAATAAATCGGGAGATCGATCTATATGGAGGCTATATCAAAACATGGTCCGATACTCACCATTTTCACCACACCTCTTTATGGTCCTAGACTACCTCTAGATTTCCAATTTCAGGCAAATTGGATAAAAACTACGGTTTCTATAAGCCCAAGACCCCAAATCGGGGGATCGGTTTATATGGGAGCTATATCAAAACCTGGACCGATAGAGCCCATCTTCGAACTTGTCCTGCGTGCAAACAAAACACGGTTCTGTTCCAAATTTCAGGAAGATAGCTCCTTTATTGAAGACTGTAGCATGATTACAACAGACAGGCGAATATGCTTGTATCGTCTTGCAATTTCTCCCTGATCAAGAATATATATACTTTATATAAAGTCGGAAATCGATATTTCGATGTGTTACAAACGGAATGACAAACTTATTATACCCCCATCACCATTCTATGATGGTGGGTATAAAAATATATGAAGATTAATCAGGGAGAAGGAAAACGTCGCAATGAGTTGATGGTTGTAGACATAATGACAAAATCACTAATAGCAAAAATCGTGCAAAAAAATTCCGAACTTCCATTGCCATTGAAATCGATTGGGAAGGGTCTTGAAGTATTTGGACTTGAAGAAGAAAGTGATTCATAAAACACCAACGTCCATGTCCATGTTAAATTAAATAAATCAAGTTTAGATGGCCTGCATCAAAGACGAAGATTCAATGCATACAGAATTCCAACGCTCCTTAATTTCGCTGTGATTATCGGCAGACAGATTTTTGTAGAACTTTGTTTGGTCGGGAGGTACATAAGTTTCAGCCTGGCCGTACATATTTACTTTATTATAATCCTCTGATAATTTCACTTTGGTCGGGAGGTATATAAGTTTCAGCCGTACACATTTGTTTTATTATAATCCGCTGATAATTTCACTTCGACACGAGTCTGATTTGGATGAAATTCCGAAATTAGCTGAATGTAACATATTATGCGATACTCAATGTCTCCTGCGCTAATCTTAAATCAGCCGGTGAGGATAAATAGTCTATCCGTTGATATTGTAACCTCCAAAATTTGAAATGTATTTATGTTGAAGGTTTTCTAATTTTTATTCCAATTAGAGATAAGTAAAGATCTTCTGAAGTAAACTCTAATAACTCAAACCTAATAAGGAAGATGCTCATTTGGGTTTCAACCTAACCACATTCAGCTACATTTTTGCTTGCCACAATAATAATTCCCATTGGAAATAAACCCATAATTATTAGTCTATACTCATTTTTTTATTTTCCAATTTTTTCTAAATAAATTTAGAAGCAATCATCAATGCTAGCCAAGGTACCGTCACAGTATTTCCAGGTGGACCAGGCAGTCCAGCCTTGTTGTTTCAAGACCAATTGGGCGCACTTGACGGCGGGTTCAATGCTGTCAACCAAGAAATCTTCACACTTGACTTTGCATTCGTTGTAGGAGAAAGCACCAGAGGGAGGAGAGCACCAGTAGTAGTTGTTGATTTGGAAGATACCATAGTCCCGGGAGCCATTGGAGTTCAAAGAGCCGACAGCCTTAGTGTTGTAGGAAGATTCATGTTGAGCAATGCAAGTCCAACGAGCCAATTGATCCTTAGGAACTCCCAAGTTGTACATAGCCTTGGCCAAGGAGCAACGAGTGTAGACCTCAGCGTAAGAGGGGGCAACCAAAAGGATGGCAGCCAAAACGGCGAAAGTGAACTTGAACATTTTGCTTTAGTTGTGACCGAAGAAAAACTGTGCTCTACAATTGAAAACAATCGTTTTTATAGGCAAATGTTTAAACGTTCTGCCAAGATAAGAAGTGGTTTAGGTGGTATTTGATGAATGAAGGTATTCGATAAGTTTTTGTTTTGTATCTGCATGATAAATTTAGATGAACGATAATGATAATGGGTAAAAATTCATGAGTTTGCCAAAATGTTCTATTTGTTCAATGCTGCCTATTTAATGCTAAAAATCTTAGTTATAATCTTAAATAATTAATAATTATTCGTAATTATAAACAAATTGTTTATAGCAAATTTTGCTATAAAAGTCCCAGTAAAATTTCAGTTTAGTATAGTTTGTTTTTCGTTTCGACTTAGACAAAATGTTCAAGCTTACTTTTGCTGTCTTGGCCGCCATTCTTTTGGTTGCTCCCTCTTACGCTGAGGTCTACACTCGTTGCTCCTTGGCCAAGGCTATGTACAATTTGGGTGTACCAAAGGATCAATTGGCTCGTTGGACTTGCATTGCTCAACATGAATCTTCCTACAACACTAAGGCTGTCGGCTCTTTGAACTCCAATGGCTCCCGGGACTATGGTATCTTCCAAATCAACAACTACTACTGGTGCTCTCCTCCATCTGGTGCTTTCTCCTACAACGAATGCAAAGTCAAGTGCGAAGATTTCTTGGTTGACAGCATTGAACCTGCCGTCAAGTGTGCCCAATTGGTCTTGAAACAACAAGGCTGGACTGCCTGGTCCACCTGGAAATACTGTGACGGTACCTTGGCCAGCATTGATGACTGCTTCTAAGTTTATTTAAAAGAAAATTTTGATAATAAAAAATGAGTAAAGACTAATAATTATGGGCTTATTTCCAAAGAGAATTCATGCTGTGGCGAGCAAATATGTAACTGAATTCCTCCTCATTCCTCTACATTAGGTTTGATTTATTAGAGTTTCCTTCAGAAGATCTTTACTTATCTCTGATTGGAATAAAGAATTTGAAATTTTTAAACGTAAATAGTTTTCCAATTTTGGTGGTTACAATATCAATGGATAAACTATTTGTCCTCACTGGCTGATTTAATGTTTGTTCTGGAGATATTAACTATCGGGTATTACATTTTGCTAATTTCGAAATTTCAGCTAGATCAGACTCACTCATTATATTTACCTCGTGTGGAAGCGAAAGTGTCAGGGGATTATAATAAACGAAGTATGTACGGCCCACATTTCGGCTGTGGACTGGATGACTAAAGACTGTCATCCATAATCGGATTAGCTGGGTTGTACTAACAGTTGGCGACGGCAAAATATATTGTTTTCTATCTTGCCATTGTCTTCTGAATTATATTGAGTCTGTTATAGGTGGTAAACTTCTCTCTTATCACTGAATGCTGCCCGATTACATGTTAACCCTTTCACTACCGAAATAAAACTAATGGTAAAAACTTTTATTTTTCTTCTGTTTTTACTTGTACTAACAGCATGTAGAACAAAGATTGTCATTTTGAAAACCTAACTCAATTACTTCAAGAGCTATATGAGCTTGCTCTGAAAACTTGATTCTTGAATTGTGACCAAATAGCCTTACGAAAATAAGCGCTATTTGGCCTATAATATCTTTCAAAGTGTGAGAAAAAATACAAAAAGAACATGTAAAAGTATCAGCTATAGTTTTTGTATAAATGCCCATTTACTAGAAACATGCAGTACAAAAATTGTCTCAAATTTTCGCATTTTTCGTTTATTGTTAAAGAAGTTTATAAAAATGTATTTTAGACCTCACCCATATGGACAATGTATATAGCTTATTTAGATTAAAGCCTCTACTTTAAAATAACATCGAGAAATAAATCGAAACTAAGTGGGAAAATAGAATTTGGTGCTTTTTTCGAATGTCCTTCTAAGTGGTAGTGAAACGGTTAAGTTCAATGACAAGGGACTAAATTTTTATACCCTGCAGGGTATTATAAGTTAGTGCATATGTTTGCAACACCCAGAAGAAGACAAAATAGACACATAGTGTCTTTGGCAATAATGCTCAGGGTGGGTCCCTGAGTCGATTTAGCCATGTCCGTCTGTCTGTCCGTCCGTCTGTCTGTGAACACATTTTTGTGATCAAAGTCTAGGTCGCAGTTTAAGTCCATTCGACTTCAAATTTGGCAAAACTTCCTGCTTAGGGTCAGAATAGAATCCTATTGATTTTGGAAGAAATCGGTTCAGATTTAGTTATAGCTCCCATATATATCTTTCGCCCGATATGGACTTATATGGCCCCAGAAGCCAGAGTTCTACCCTAATTTGCTTGAAATTTTGCACCAGGAGAACAATAAGTATGTTATTATAGTAAGGTGTGCCAAATTTGATTGAAATCGGTTCAGATTGAGATATGGCTCTCATATATATCTTTCGCCCGATATGGACTTAAATGGCCCCAGAAGCCAGAGTTTTAGCCCAATGTGGTTGAAATTTTCCACTAGATTTGGACGCCCACGAGCCAATTTAAAGAAACTTTATTTAACAGAAACATACCTTTAGTTGGCCTAGGTGGAACAATGGTTAGCCTACCACCCTTGCATACAAAGGGTCGTAGGTTCTGTCTCTGATCGGTCGAAGATCACTAAAACGTAATGTAATTTTACATATATACATTCCAAAAATGTTCGACATTATAAAATTTTTACTATGAAATTTCAAAATGTGTCTTTTTAAAGACATTAAAGGCCCTTTTAATGTAGCTCCGATAGGCTTTACCTGCCAGTTAACAGAAAGAAAAAAATGGAAATATCTTTTCCCCGGTTAACTTTAAGTGAAAAATTTTCAGCTGTTAAGTTTGCATATGGAATATATACGCAAGATGACAGCACGGTTTAAAATTTCGTTAGCTAACGTAACACTAACGGAGCTTCATGAAAATGGGGGTAAGTCAGAAAAGAACAATGCTTGATATAAACGAAATGGACTTTGTTTTAGGAACAAAAATAATTTTTTTTATTACAAAAATAAAAATTTTGTAAATTTTTTGTTGGTTATAAAAGTTTGGAATTGATGACGAAATTCAAAAAAATACAACAAAAGAAAAACGTTTTCGGTTCAGGATTTCCAAACGTTTTTTTCTTTGCATGTAAAAAGATGATATTTTCAACACACATTTAAAGAAATGGTTGGATGGATTTTGTCTCACTATTTGATAAAGCATTGACGTAGCTCGATTTCTCTGTTCACTTTTTGAGAGCTTAGGATGAAGTCTTTAAATCGGATTAAGATTTTCGGAATCCGATTTTCAGATTTAACCTTTTTTTCTTTGACTGATGATTCTTTGACACCGCGAAATTTTTCAGATTCCTATAGATGAATAAGGATATAAAGTAAATATGTTTTGTATTTCATTCTTCGATATAGCCCCCTTTTAGACCGGGATTTGATTTTCGTGAAATGTTTGTTATCACATTAAAATAACCTCCCAATTAAGGAAAAATTTAGGCTACCATGCACCCAAAGAAAAAAATGCTTAAAAAAATTACTTCTGTCCTATGACAAGCCCATGTATATTTCATTCCGTTTCCGGATCCAAACAGCACATTTTCATTCCTCTTTTGTTGACATTGTTTTGGCTGGGTATTTATGCTAATATCATATAATCTTCGCTTTTTGATCTAAAACTCTATGATTTATTATATTTCCTCTTGTTAGTTTATTAGAAATCCCACTTAATATCGCAAAAACTATTTTTATAGTTTTGATAATAATTTTTCCACTGGTTTTGTTATTTTTTGTTTTTCAATAATTTCAAATATGATGGATGATGTTGTTTATTTGGAAACAAAAATATCGATAACTTTCACTGACAATATTTTCAAATTTTTGATAAACAAAGTAAATGTAATTATTTAATAATGATTGCTAATTATATTTTCAAAAGTAAATAGTACCACCACCTGGTTTTTATATCAGTATCAGTTGATTTTCTATAAATAAACCATCGTGTGGCCAAAATCTTAATGGCAAGATAATATTTTATTTACTTAAATTATTAATATATTTTAATCGTCAATGCTTTCCATGAAATAGATATGACATAAAATATGTCATCTCCCACTGTCAAGTCTATATTAAAGGCTATGGAATATTTTGTACAGTATTGGTGGTCGTTTTTGAACTAACCCACAAAAAAAAAAAAAAAAATAAATAAATAAAAAAAAATAAAAAGATTTGAGCAATTTAAAATTTTGCCAATATTTTAAAATTTTGAGATTTTCGAACCTAAAAGGATAATTTACAAAGGACGGCGCGGTAGACTATTTTATACCCTGCTCCACTTTGTGGATCCAAATTTTCAAATCCTTCCAGTTTGTTGGATTCTTTATAATGGTTTATATTCCCAAAATTTGTAAGACTTCTACAATATATCTTGGCTGAAAATTTAAATCGCCTAGTGCCCTGGGGCGAAGCTCAATGTTAGCAAAAAACAAGTACATACGGCCGCAAGTTCGGCCAGGCCGAATCTTATGTACCCACCACCATGGATTGCGTAGAAACTTCTACGAAAGACTGTGATTTAGTCCATACATGGTATATATTAGACAAAAAAGTTATGTATAGTTAAGTCTACAAATAATTACGAATCGATATGGACTTTTTGTACGTAGAGAGCCAGAATTGAAATATGGGGGTGGCTTATATGGGGGCTGTATACAATTATGAACTTGATATGGACCAATTTTTGTGTGATTGGGGTTCGATTTATCTGAGGGCGATATATAACTATAGACCGATATGGACCTAGTTAGGCATGGTTGTTAACGACCATATACTAGCACAATGTACCAAATTTCAACTCACTCGGATGAAATTTGCTCCTCCAAGAGGTTCCAAAACCAAATCTCGGGATCGGTTTATATGGGGCTATGTACGATTATGGACTGATATGGACCACTTTTGGCATGGTTGTTAAATATATACTACCATCACGTACCAAATTTCAAGCAGATCGGATGAATTTTGCTTCTCCAAGAGGCACCGGTGGTCAAATCTGGGGATCGGTTTATATGGGAGCTATATATAATTATGGACTGATAGGAACCAATTCCTGCATGGTTTTTGGATACCATATACTAACATCACGTACCAAATTTCAACCGAATGGCAAGAATTTTGCTCTTCCAAGGGGCTCTGGAGGTCAAATCTGGGGATCGGTTTATATGGGGCCTATATATAATTATGGACCGATATCGACCAATTTTTGCATGGGAGTTTGAGGCCATATATTAACACCACATACCAAATTTCAACTAAATCAGATGAATTTTGGTCTTCCAAGAGGTTCCGGAGGCCAAATCTGGTGATCGGTTTATATGGGGGCTATATATAATTATGAACCGATGTGGACCAATTTTTGCATGGTTGTTATAGACCATATACTAACATCACGTACAAAATTTCTGCCGGATCGGATGAAATTTGCTTCTCTTAGGGGCCTCGCAAGCCAAATCGGGGGATCGGTTTATATGGGGGCTATATATAATTATGGACCGATGTGGACCAATTTTTGCATGGTTGTTAGAAACCATATACTAACACCATGTACCAAATTACAGCCGGATCGGATGAAATTTGCTTCTCTTAGAGGCCTCGCAAGCCAAATTTTGGGGTCCGTTTATATGGGGGCTATACGTAAAAGTGGACCGATATGGCCCATTTGCAATACCATCCGACCTACATCAATAACAACTACTTGTGCAAAGTTTCAAGTCGATAGCTTGTTTCGTTCGGAAGTTAGCGTGATTTCAACAGACGGACGGACGGGCGGACATGCTCAGATCGACTCAGAATTTCACCACGACCCAGAATATATATACTTTATGGGGTCTTAGAGCAATATTTCGATGTGTTACAAACGGAATGACAAAGTTAATATACCCCCCATCCTATGGTGGTGGGTATAACAAGTATATACAGTACTAAGTTCGGCCGGGCCGAATCTTAAATACCCACCACCATGAACGAAATATTAGGGTTTCCTTTGAAATTTCAGGAGGGCTTGAGGACTTGAGGACACTTCCAGAAGATAAATTTAAAGATTTCACCTATGAGGACTATATCAGATTCTGGATTTATAAGAACCATTTTTGTTTTAGTTTTAGAGGAATCATTAACATCTCTTGTAAGTGTGCAAGAAAATTATAAAATAACGTCTTGATTTGAAAGTAAAAACTGCAGAAGTAAAAACTGGAAATTTTACATTGAGTTTCAAGCAATTTTCATGATCACTGCGCCTTCTACACCCTCAAGAAGTGAAGTCGGTCTATATGGAGGCATTACCAAATGGACCGATAAAAACTTAATCCGATACACGTTTTTGTGAGCCTAAAATAGCAGAATATTTACAATTTCAGGCAAATCAGATAAAAACTACGGTTTCTAGAAACCCAAGGAGTTAAATCGGGAGATCGTTCTTATGGGGGCTATACTAAAATATGGACCGATACTCACCGTTTTCGGCACACCTCTTTATGACCCGAAAATACCTCTAGATTTCCAATTTCAGGCAAATAGGATAAAAACTTCGGATTCTAGAAGCCCAAGAAGTAAAATAGGGAAATCGGTCTATATGGGGGCTATACCAAAATATAGACCGATACTCACCATTTTCGGCACATCTTTTTAGGGTCCTAAAATACCTCTAGATTTCCAATTTCAGACAAATTGGATAAAAACTACGGTTTCTATAAGCCCAAGACCCCAAATCGGCAGGTCGTTTTATATGGGGACCATACCAAAACATGGACCGATACTCACAATTTTTGGCACACGCATTTGTGGTCCTACAATACCTCTAGATTTCCCATTTCTGGTAAATTGAATAAAAACTGCGGTTTCTATAAGCCCAAGAAGTAAAATCGGGAGATCGGTCTATATGGGGGCTATATCAAAATATGGACCGATACTCACAATTTTTGGCACACGTATTTGTGGTCCTACAGTACCTCTAGATTTCAAATTTCAGGTAAATTGAATAAAAACTGCGGTTTCTATAAGACCAAGAAGTAAAATCGGGAGATCGGTCTATATGGGGGCTATACCAAAACATGGACCGATACTCACCCTCTTTGGCACACCTCTTTATGGTCATAAAATACCTCTAGATTTCAAATTTCAGGCAAATTGGATAAAAACTACGATTTCTGAAAGCCCAAGACCCCAAATCGGTAGGTCGGTTTATATGGGGACTATATCAAAACCTGGACCGATATAGCCCATCTTCGAACTTGACCTGCCTGCAGACAAAAGACGAGTTTGTGCAAAATTTCAGCACGATTGCTTCATTATTGAAGACTGTAGCGTGATTACAACAGGCAGACAGACAGACAGACGGACAGACGGACATCGTTATATCGTCTTAGAATTTCTCACTGATCAAGAATATATATTCTTTATATAGTCGGAAATCGATATTTCGGTGTGTTACAAACGGAATGACAAACTTATTATACCCCCGTCACCATTCTTTGGTGGTGGGTATAACTAGTAAGGAAAATCTATAGTACGGCGGGGCCGACTATATTATACCCGGCAACACTTTGTGGATCTACAAAATCCTTCAAATTTGTTAGGTGCTATATATAAAGGTTTATGTTCCCAGGCTTCTTATATTTAAGACTTTCTAGAAAAGTTATTGACTTAAAATTTAAATCCGTTAATGACCTAGGTGGAACACAATGTTAGTAAAAAAGTATTGAAAACATTTAAATCTGAACCAATTTTGAGGCAACTTCGCAAAAGTATATATATGATTTATCGGTCGATAGATATGTATTAGAAGTATAGGAAAATTTGAGTCATTTTAACAAGTTTTCGACTAAGCAGTGGCGATTTTACAAGGATGAATGTTGGTATTTTGACCATTTTTGTCCAAATTAGAAAAACATATATATGGGAGCTATATGTAATTCTGAACTGATTTCAATCAAATTTGGCACGCATAGCCACAATGCTAATACTACTCCTTGTGCAAAATTTCAACTAAATCGGAGTTAAAAATTGGCCTCTGTGGTCATAGGAGTGTAAATCGGGCGAAAGCTATATATGAGAGCTATATCTAAATCTGAACCGATTTAAACCAAATTTGGCACACATAGCTACAATGCTAATTCTACTCCCTGTGCAAAATTTCAATTAAATCGGAGTAAAAGGTTGGCCTCTGTGGTTATATGAGTGTAAATCGGGCGAACGATATATATATGGGAGCTATATCTAAATCTGAACCGATTTCAATTAAATTTGGCACACTTGACTACACTACTAATTGTACTCCTAGTGCAAAATTTCAACCAAATTGGGGTAAAACTCTGGCTTCTGGGACCGTATTAGTCCATAACGGGCGAAAGATAAATATGGGAGCTATATCTTAATCTGAACCGATTTCAATAAAATTTGGCACACTTGACTATAGTACTAATTGTTCTTCTTGTGCAAATTTTTAAGCAAATTAGGGTAAAACTCTGGCTTCTGGGGCCATATAAGTCCATATCGGGCGAATGATATATATGGGAGCTCTATCTAAATCTGAACCGATTTCTTCCAAAATCAATAGGGTTCTATTCTGAGCCAAAACATATACTTGCGTCAAATTTGAAGTCGATTGGACTAAAACTGCGACCTAGACTTTGATTACAAAAATGTGTTTACGGACAGACGGACATGGCTATATCCACTCAGGAGCCCACCCTGAGCATTTTTGCCAAAGATACCATGTGTCTATCTCGTCTCCTTCTGGGTGTTGCAAACATATGCACTAACTTATAATACCCCGTTCCACAGTGTGGCGCAGGGTATAAAAATGTAAAGCAAAGATTATAAACATTCTTTTAATTAAAATTTCATTATTTTAAAGAAATTTGTCCTTAATATTGTGTAAATTGTGGGTTTTCCCAAATTCAGGTTGTATAATCTATCCTATTAGGTCAATATTTTATCAGTGTATATACGATGAGATATAATTAGGCGTAGCCAGACATAATCCTATAGATATTTAGATATCTCACACTTAAAAAAAGTGAACTCTCTATTTTACTAAAGCCAATTTAACTTTATTTTGGTTCATGGAATTATTAATGTGTACCATGTCCACTTAGAGTCATTTGTTTAATTGCTGAAATCCGCTAACACCATAAAATTTTTTTTGAGTATTTCAGACTTATCTCTTGCTTAAATGCTAATAAATCAAACCAAATATCTAATAGTCAATTATTTTATAGTCTTTTTATTTTAAAATCAAAGCAAAATTTAGAAGCAATCATCAATGCTGGCCAAGGTACCGTCACAGTATTTCCAGGTGGACCAGGCAGTCCAGCCTTGTTGTTTCAAAACCAATTGGGCGCACTTGACGGCAGGTTCAATGCTGTCAACCAAGAAATCTTCACACTTGACTTTGCATTCGTTGTAAGAGAAAGCACCAGAGGGAGGAGAGCACCAGTAGTAGTTGTTGATTTGGAAGATACCATAGTCCCGAGAGCCATTGGAGTTCAAGGAGCCGACAGCCTTGGTGTTGTAGGATGATTCATGTTGAGCAATGCAAGTCCAACGAGCCAATTGATCCTTTGGTACACCCAAATTGTACATAGCCTTGGCCAAGGAACAACGAGTGTAGACCTCAGCGAAAGCAGGAGCAACCAAAAGGATGGCAGCAAAGACAGCGAAAGTAAGCTTGAACATTTTGCTTTAGATGTAATCGAAAACAAACTATGGTAATTTCAGAATATTCTAGGTCTTTTATAGTATTTTTTTTTTGAAAACAAGTCCAAGTTTGTACACGTTTCTTATTTGATAAAAAAAAATGTTATAGAAAATAATGAATGTATTATCAGTTTTAGATATCTAAAGGAATGTAATATACATTAATTTGTATATATTGATTTTATCATATTTCTTGATATAAACCACATATTAAACAAAAATATGCCTAATACCTTCATCCATCAAAACACTATACCTTATCTATTTGCGGCTCTTGACCGTTTCCCTATAAATAGGTTCGGTTTTCAATTGTAGAGCACAGTTTTTCTTCGGTCACAACTAAAGCAAAATGTTCAAGCTCACCTTCGCCGTTTTGGCTGCCATCCTATTGGTTGCCCCCTCTTACGCTGAGGTCTACACTCGTTGTTCCTTGGCCAAGGCCATGTACAATTTGGGTGTACCTAAGGATCAATTGGCTCGTTGGACTTGCATTGCTCAACATGAATCTTCCTACAACACCAAGGCTGTCGGCTCTTTGAACTCCAATGGCTCCCGCGACTACGGTATCTTCCAAATCAACAACTACTACTGGTGCTCTCCTCCCTCTGGTGCTTTCTCCTACAACGAATGCAAAGTCAAGTGTGAAGATTTCTTGGTTGACAGCATTGAACCTGCCGTCAAGTGCGCTCAGTTGGTCTTGAAACAACAAGGCTGGACTGCCTGGTCCACCTGGAAATACTGTGACGGCACCTTGGCCAGCATTGATGATTGCTTCTAAATTTATGACAGATTTTTGAAAATAAACATTTAATTTTGACTAAAAAAATATTTGAATTTCTTTGAGGGAAGTTTTAGGATCGAAGGTTCAAACAAACCTGAAAAAAGAATCGGCTTTCAGATGCTCAAAATATAAATTGGGGAACCGGTCTATAGTGAGATTTATATGTATTGCAATCAACTTTAGGTAGCTATGATTTCTAAACCACTCGTCTGACAGGTGACATATTTATTCCAGTGGCAGTTCTTTTTATTCTTTACAAGCTTACAAAAGCATTTTAATCTATTGCATTCAGAAATAGAAATTTATTCGTGATGGAATTCAAGGGCGACAATGGGATTGCTTTATATTCGGATGGATATCACAAATGCCTATCAGTAAAGCCTTTCAACATTTAAATGTGAATAAAGGGTTTGTTTCTCGTACCATTGCTCGTTAGCAGTGTGGGATCGCATCCAAAAATTGGACGAAATACACACTTACCAGAATTGATCCGAAAAGTGAATGTCAGATGTGATCCAGTAGGAGAAAATTTGCTCGTGAGCTGAACATAGAACGGCTAGACCGGCTGCAAATTATAATGAAAAATAGGCTTTGACGAAAACCCGAGCTCACCAAAGTTCGACTGGTTAGAGCCAAGGAGTTGCTTAGCTTGCACGAAAGTTCTCAGTTAACGAATTGTTTTTGTCAGCAGTTTGTAAACAAACAAAATGATTGGATTTCCTTGCCACTGAAAACTTACGCCTCCACCAGAACTTAATTCTCGCTGATGGTAAAGATGTGTGAAGCCGTAACGGCTGAGGAGTGACCACCCTCGCATGCATTTACCTTGGGGTCAAAATAAATGACAAATATTATCGGGAAAATGTCCTAAAGACTGTATTGAAATTCTGGGAAAACAAACATTTCGGCCGTAGACCATCGACATTTCCAACAGGGCACAGCTTCACACAGTTCGAACAAATCTAAACTGATTCTAAAATTTAATGCTATTTCCGATATTTTTGCTTTTGAACAATAGAATTAAAAACAAGTATATACGGGCGTAAGTTCGGCCATGCCGAATCTTATGTACCCTCCACCATGGATTGCGTAGAAACTTCTTATTAAGACTTTCATCCATAATCGAATTAGTTGGGTTGCGGTAACACTTGCCCATGGCAAGGTATCTTAAAACTTCTTAACACCGTCTTATAAATGGTAAGTTAGTCCATACGTGGTATATATATTATTACACAAAAAAAGGCCGATTAAATACATATAATTCAGTTTGACAAAATTTTCTATAGAAATAAAATTTTGACAAAATTTTCTATAGAAATAAAATTTTGTAAAATTTTCTATAGAAATAAAATTTTGAAAAAAATTTCTATAGAAATAAAATTTTGACAAAATTTTCTATAGAAATAAAATTTTGACGAAATTTTCGATTATGATAAAATTTTGATAGATTATTTTTGGCGATATGGACCAATTTTTGTGCGATTGCCGATATGGACTAATTTTTGCATGAGTGTTAGCGGCCATGTACTAGCGCAACGTACCAAATTTCAACCGATTCTGATGAATTTTGCTTCTCCAAGAGGTTCCGAAGGTCAAATCTGGGGATAGATTTATATGGGGGCTATATATAATTATGAACCGATATAGGCCAATTTTTGCATGGTTGTTAGAGACCATATACTAACACCATGTACCAAATTTCAACCGGATTGGATGAATTTTGCTTCTCCAAGAGGTTCCGGAGGTCAAATCTGGGGATAGATTTATATGGGGGATATATATAATTATGGACCGATATAGACCAATTTTTGCATGGTTGTTAGAGACCATATACTAACACCATGTACCAAATTTCAACCGGATCGGATTTATTTTGATCCTCCAAGAGGCTCCGCAAGCCAAATCTAGGAGTCTGTTTATATGGGGGCTGTACGTAAAAGTGGTCCGATGTGGCCTACATCAATAACAACTACTTATGCCAAGCTTCAAGTCGATAGCTTGTCTCGTTCGGAAGTTAGCGTGATTTCAACAGACGGACGGACATGCTTAGATCGACTCAGAATTTCACCACGACCCAGAATATATATATTTATGGGGTCTTAGAGCATTATTTCGATGTGTTACAAACGGAAAGACAAAGTTAATATACCCCCCTCCTATGGTGGAGGATATAAAATATATGACAGTATTTTATTACATTCGACTTTGCCTTCGTTTTCGGCTGAATTGTATCTTTCTTGCCGAACATTGCCTTTGGCTTCGAAAAAAAAACTTCGATACTTGATTCCTATGGCAATTGAAACCATTACGATTTATTTTCAATTTTATTTTATAAAATTTAACAATATTTCTTTAAAGGTAGAGTCTATATAAATAAAAACTATTAATGGATGGATTTCAACATTAAATATATGTGACTCTAAAAAAAAGTAACGTATTTTGAAGAATATAATCTTTCCCATACTTATGACTAATTCGAACTTTAACTCTGTAAATTAATTAATAAATAAATTTATTAAGCGACATATAAACTGAGATCATATTAATAAAAATAATGTGTCTATATATAAATAAAAAAAAGTTTTCCTCAATTTCCTCTACCTTTGGCCCATACATAATTCTACTTTTTTAAAACATAAATCTCAACTCGTGACTCATCCTTCAAAACTATTAGGTCCATTTCATTTTGATTTGCTTTGCCGCATCCAATATCCAAGATGTTTCCAATTTCAGATTCTTCGATATCTTCTCCCCCATGGATTTCTTGATCCAAATAGAAATCATAAACTCGTATACGCCCATTACTGAGGGCAAATAGACGCCAACCATCCGACGATAATTCCAAAGATTGAATTAGATTTCTTCTCAACACGGAGCCCGATAATATCACCTGCTGATCATAAACTCTCAATTCAAAGGGTTTACGATTGGTATCAATTAATGCAGCAATTGCTGCAGTAGTTGGCCTTATATCCATATCATGTGAGGATGAAGTGAAATCCATGCTATCGTAGGATTTCTGAGAGTTCAGAACAATGTTTTGTATGGCACAAGATTTGCCTGTTATGGTATCAATATCTCCAGGTGGAACTGCTATAGAATTTTCTCCTGGGAAAGGGGTTCCGGGTGTCTTGGATTTTCCTGCCGATGCGGGAGATTTGAGAGGTTTATTTAAGGCACAATTTATAATCATCACAGCCCCATTTGATAGACCCACAGCTAAAAAGTTTTCATTGCTTAAAACTTTTAGGGCAGTGGGAAATAGTAAACGACTCTCATTTAGTATGACACGTCTAAAACGATCCGCTTTCAAGGTTTTTGAGCACATTAATATAAAGTTGCGATTTGTACAAATGTAAATATTTTCCGAACCACATTCAATGCTTGTAAAACGTAGACCCTGTTGACCAAAATCTCCACTATTCTCATGCAATTCCTTCAAGGCTTCATCACTGTAAATATTCTTTTGGAATAGGGCTTTAGTTTTATCAAAACGTGAAAGGGATTGTAGTGTCCTTGTCTCCAAATAGTCCTTCAAATATACCATGGAACTTTGTATGAGTTTAACACGAGCCCAAGGTGAACTATAGCCAAATTTCTGGGACAATTTATTTGGCTTTTTTGATGTTTCCGATTGACGTTTTTCTAGGGGATTAAATGACATCTCTGATGTTTCCACTAAAGTCCAAACAGTTAAAACCCCTGAATCATGCAGTGACACAAACTGTTAAGGAGAAAGAAAATGCATATAGGTAAGAAAAATAGTTTAATATATGGGAAAAAGCAAATATAGGTTATACATGCGGAAACAAAAGATTGAAGATTGAATGTTAGGGTTCGATAGTGTTCCAAACCATTTTTATCAAACCTTCTGGACTATAAGTTCTAAGTTCTCGTGAAGGGACGTGAACTTAGAGAATCGGAACGCGATGTGGAGAAGTGCAACGGCCACACATATGACGAAGCTGAAGTGAAACAAGAAAATATGTACAGATAGAGAGAATGACGACAGTCAGAGGAGTCCTGGTAATCACAACCCGGCACCTTGATTTGAGACAAATTCAACGATCGGACTGGCGACGAAAATGTTATGGGGTGACTCAAACAAAATAAGTACTGAAGAACTACACAATCATGACTGGCATCCTTGAGTTGAGGACACATCTGTACCGAATAGAAGATGAGGATGACGGTGTATATAGGGCGTGTTTTGAGGAGGAGAAAGCATTGAAGCACTACCTGGCTATGGGCTGGACGAAAAAAGTTGGGACATAAAGGGAAGTGAATTTACAGAACCCGGAGCCCACAAAATCGGCAAGCGATGTGGAGAAATGCAACAGTCGGACTGGCGACGAAAACAAGAAAAGGAACTACACATAGAAAGTAGAGCGTAAGTCTGAAGAGCTATGGGAATCATGTCTGGGTACTTTGAATTGAGGGCAGTGCAACGGTCGCACTGGCAACGAAAATGGTAAGGGGTGACCTAAATAAGAAAAATATGGAGAACTACACAAAGCTAGTAGGAAGACAATCAGAAGAACTTGCGGATGATGGTATATATGTGGCGTGTTTTGAGGAGGAAGCATTGAAGCACGACATCTGCCCAGGTTTTAAAAGTTATAGAGCCTATAATATCAAGGATGAGATAGCTCAGGAAAGAGGAGCTGAGAAACAGGGACTGGACGATACGAGCTGGGCCATAAAGGGAAGTGCACACAGAGAGTCCAAAACCCAAAGCATCGACATGTGATGCGCAGAAGTGCAACGGTCGGACCTGCGACGAAAACAAGAAAATAACTACAGATAGAAAGTGCGACAGTCAGAAGAGCCGTGGGAATCATGTCTGAATTGAAGGCAATGCCATGGGGTGACTTACAAAAGAAAAATACTGAAGAACTACACAAAGAGATTAGGAAGACAGTTACAAGAGTTTGCGGATGATGGTGTATATACGATTTGTTTTAAGGGGAAGAACCTTTGGAGCGCTATCCCTTCATATCCCTGAAGAGATAGCTCGGGAAACAAGAACTGGAAAGAATTGGGGAATTCGCGAAAGCCACAGGGTTACTGTAGCAAAAATAAGGGTGTTATAGAATGAAGGGGTAAGAGAGCACAATAGGCTAAATATTGGTTAAGGTATATTTCAACCGACATGAAGCATGGAAACCTGGATCCTCATTCTAAGCTAACCTAATTCAACTTCAACTACTTCTGTCTTCTCTTCTCAGACTTGATTGATGCAAATTAAAAAGATATCCAACCAACAGTGTCATCCGAGCTTCCATTTAAAATATTAGAACACGAGACTAAGATACATCAAAATTCTTCGATAATACAGATTATAGACCATGTTCGGAAAATGAATACTACAAGTCGAATATTTTTCAATGGAATAGTAATAGGCTGTATACTAACAAAAATCACAAACTTCAGGGATAAGATAAGAATTCTCTGTACTGAAGAACAGAAAGTTATCAGGAGCTTATGAATTTGCTGCTGCAAATTGGATATATCTACGAACAGATATCGCATAATTTAAGGGGAAGAAGGGAATTCCCTATGGAGCAGCAAAGCTTTCATTGACAGACAAAAGATGATAGACCGGTTTGTAAACTATCATAGGAGGGAGAATAAATGCAAACATCTCCAAGATCTCTGTATGGATGACGAAGCATCTCTTAAATCCCAAACGAGAGAAGGACGTTCGTGGAACAAAATCGGTAGGATGACATCTAAGGAGTATTGAGCACGTCCAGATGGTGAATTAAGCAATTATATGAATAAAAAGCACCATGTGCACTCAGATCAATCAGCCAATAAGAAAACAGGGTTGTTACGGTACTCAATCCCGGGAATCCAGAATATTTTGATAATTTCTTTGTCTTCAGTTACGAATTTTATACATTTGAAAAGGACCAGAAATCTCTCGAACACCCCTTTCAGAAACCTCTCGAACACCCACATTTTATATCGTCTTCGAATCGTAGCAAAGACGATATAACTGAAAATGTCACGAAATTTACTAAAACTGTTGGCGTACTTTACCTGTGATTTACTTAGGTTCCCACTAACTTTCGCCAATCCCCAATTATTGGAGGGAGCACGAAAACTCTTTATATCCAGACATGAACCCAAATCCATTAATAGGGCCGTCTTGTCTCGTAGACCAATTGTAGATGGAATAATGGATTGCGTTGCTGCAAAATGTGTCAAATATCCATCCAATTTGGAACAAAACGAATAGGTTTCTCTTAAGTCCCACATTGAAATAGAACCATCTCGTAGGGCGGCCACTATGATATCAGGCGAATCATTAGATATGTCTACTTTTGCAACATAACTCCAAGTTGTGAGAAGGCGTATAGGTTTATCGCTAACATTTATGCACCAAACCATTAATAGTTGAGAAAAATCCATGCGATAAACATCGGTATCCGGTAGAGATTCATGAACAGTTATTACCAGATTATGTTTGGCATTCGAAAAGATCTTGACGACTCTTAAGGTATTGAGGAATGACGTTTGTAATACATAACCGAATTCAGTAATACGTTCCAAGCTACCGAAATCGGAGGTTTTGTCAATTTTTTCTATCTTACTCTCATTTGATCCCAAAAGTTGGTCGAGGATCATAGAAGATTTTAGAAGAAATGCGTTAAGACGATCATAGTTAACTGGCTTTCTTTGAACGCCGATATGATTATGCATATTTCTTGCCGAACGCTGATGACCAATATCCTTTAGAGTTTGTAGACTAAGATCCAATTCGCAATCACTTTTGGGTGTTCTTAATTCACCACTTTCCTCCAATTCACCGCAACAGTTTTGCGATAAAGCTCCTCTTTTATAGGTACTCCCTAGTTTGTTAAGATTTTCCACCATATTCCAATCATATTGCGCTGGATGTTGGGTCCACATGGAGCGTGTTTCCCACATTTCGGTTTGTTGTTCTACGTTCATAAGATTATCTTGGGTTTGTGTAGAACTCTGTGTGGAATTTAGCTTTCCATAGGTTTGCATGAACACATCATACGATATGGGTTTCATATCCAAAAAAGTGAAGGTTAATGTATCCAATTGGATTTTGGACATTAGATCTCTTCCTCGTTTATTGAATATGGGTTTGGTATTAAACTCACGGTAACCGAAATAGAAAACCTGATAGTTTCCTTTATTGCTGCTAGTATTATTGAGGTTCAAGGTAGATGGACCATAGGCTGAGATACCTGAATCTAGTTGATCGGAGGTATTAAGGCTGAAAGCATCAAAACTATCCACAAAATTCTGAGTAGATTGGGCAGATGTTTCACCAAGTTTGGGATTTCTACGAGAGTTCATTTCATAATGACCTGAATCTAACTTGCGCTCTTTATCACGTTGTAGTACAGTTATGGGATCTTGAGTTATTTCAGATTCATCTTCAGATTCCTCCAATTCTTTACTAGTGGACTTATTTTCTGAATCTTCTTCATAATCGCTGGAAGTGTTATTACCACTTTCTTCATATTCCTCTTCATCGTCTTCATTGTACGAATCTTCGTTGCTATTATTTCCAGTCTGTTGTGATGATTTCTGTGATGAACTAGCCTCGAAATCCGATTCATATGAATCAAAATCATCCGAATAATTAGGTTCCTCTTCACTATTGGTTTCTTTTGCTAGTCGGTTTCGAGATCTAGAACGCTCTCTAGATTTATGCTGTTCTTCTCTTTCCATTTGTATTCTTTCACCGTCATTAACTTTCTTTTGGGCATCGTCAAATGTAACCTCAAAAGCTACAGGTTCCTTCACAGGACCTACTGCCACCATCTGATCCACTTGTCTTATACTCTCTCTACGTATTTGTTCCTCATTTCTCCGCTTGGCTGATTCTCTTTTAAGAACCACAATCTCTTCGGGCGCTAAAACCCTACTACCTTTCCTCACAAGTTTACCTTCCGAGGAATGCTTTGGTTGGACTTCATTCTCATTTGGTATTGGATCACTTTTTCGTTTTGGAGGCGGTGAAGCAATGGTTACATTTGAATGTGTATCTAACACAGCATTAGCTTTTGTTGAGTTCTTCCTAACCGCCTCCTTAATTTCGGCTGTATGTTTGGCACGTAAAGGTTGTTTGGGCGTTGGTGAACTTGAAGCGGAATCATATGAAGGTATTCTTTTGATTCGTTGTGTTTGCAATTGACTGCCATTTGGTTTAGTCTCATTGGATTTTCTGGGAGCTTGTCCTGCTCGTGCTGTTGACGAAATAACAGAAGGTTTTGGTGATATGGTTTTGCTGGTAGATGCTTGCCTTGTCCTTGTTATTCGATTGGGATCCTTTTCATTGGTGGATTTTGTTGATACAGTCCTAGCCTTGGTTACTGTAGTAACTGAGGCTTTTGTGTTTCGTTGAGTATCCTTATCTTCTGTTGTTGTCCTTGAGGTTGGTTTTTTAAGTAATGATGTCGTTGTAGTGCTTGACTTTGGGGTTGCTCGTTTTGTTGCTTCAGATTTGGCTGTTTTTGAAGTCTGAAATTAAATAGATTATTATTTAGGGACAAGATTACATGTAATGATTATGTATATGACTGTAGTTTTGTGCATTATGTGCTTTGTCTCAAGACGCTGCGATTAGAATCCCCAATTTTAATGTCCTGTTTATGTTAGGGTATATATAGCTATGAAAGATAGAAAACATATTATGACATCACGTACATAAGTTCAAGCATGTCAGATGGCATTTTCTCCTTCAGGAGGCTCAAGAAGCAAAACCTGGGGACCGGTTGATATGAGGGCTATATATAATTATGAACAGATAACAACCAATTTTTGCACGGTTGTTAAAAAAAACTTACTCTGACAACCATCCGACCTAAATCAGTGGAAAGGTAGGCCGGAAGGTCTCAGTGGTGGAACTGTAGGTCTTAGGGCGGCAACTTTAGACCCGAAAGTTTCAGTATTTATTCCGCGTCTGGGAATAAATTCCTCAGGCGACGTTATAAGCCTTTAATGCGATGGACCGGTTGAGAGTTGGCTTCTCTTGCATGAATTGAATATTGTGAACAGAAATCAACGTTATTAACTTTGTCATTCTATTTGTAACACATCGAAATATTGCTCTAAGACCCAATAAAGTATATGGGTCGTGGTGAAATTCTGAGTCGATCTAAGCATGTCCGTCCGTCCGTCTGTTGAAATTAGAGGTGTGCACGTGACACGAAATTGTCGTGATTCACGCTGACGGTAACGGCATGAGTGTGTGTGAGCGTGATTAACCAACCAAATGTCGTGCGTGAGCGTGAGTAACGAATTTCGGAAAAACACACTCACGAAAATAATTCCGCGTACAAACATAAAATGCTTACGAGTGGAATTCATTTATAATTTTAGTGACACCCTAGGTGTAAAGAGTTTTATAACGCTCTCGATTTTAATCATACGCATGTTTTCAATCGGGTTCTATAGGTAAATTACTCATAAAATTATTCCTGAGTCACGAGGTAGAAGTGTGCACGTGACACGAAATTGTCGTGACTCACGAAAATAATATCTTCGTGAGTGTGCGTGAGTAACGAATTGCACTCACGATAATATTCCTGCTCGCCAACATAAAACGCTTAAGAGTTAAATTCAATTACAATTTTAGTGACACCTGAGATGTTAAGAGTTTAATAACACTCTCGATTTTAATAATGCTCATGCTTTCAGACACTTCGGTAAGGTAAATTAATTATAATATTATTCGTGAGTCATGATATTTTTCGTGAGTCACGATATTTTTCGTGAGTCACGGTATTTTTCATGAGTCACGACGTTTTCGTACGTGAGTGTGAGTGAGTACAAATTTTCTTTTCGTGAGTGTGCGTGAGTCCTACCAAAAAATATCGTGCGTGAGTGTGCGTGAGTATGATTTTTCAGTCGTGAGTGGGAGTAAACTATTACTCACGTGCACACCTCTATCACGAGGTTTTTCGTGAGTCACGAAATTTAAAAGATTTTCGTGCGTGAGTACAAATTTTCTTTTCGTGAGCGTGAGTCCTACCAAAAAATATCGTGCGTGAGTGTGCGTTAATAAGATTTCTCCTTCGTGAGTGTGCGTGAGCAAAATATTACTCACGTGCACACCTCTAGTTGAAATCACGCTAACTTCCGAACGAAAGAAGCTATCGACTTGAAACTTGGCACAAGTAGTTGTTATTGATGTAGGTCGGATGGTAATGTTAATGGGACCATATCGGACCACTTTTACGTATAGCCCCCATATAAACCGACGCTTGTCGGTTTGGCTTGTGGAGCCTCTAAGAGAAGCAAATTTCATCCGATCCAGTTGAAATTTGGTACGTGGTATCCGGTCCATAATTATATATAGCCCCCATATAAACCGATCCCCAGATTTGACCTCTGGAACCTTTTGGAGGTGCAAAATTCATCCGATTTGCTACATTGCGCTAGTATATGGCTGCTAACAGCCATACAAAAATTTTTCCATATCGGTCTATAGCAATATATAGCCGATGGCCAATCACACAATAATTGGTCCACATCGCCAAAAATAATCTACCAACATTTTATTTCTACAGAAAATTTTGTCAAAATTTTATTATTTACTAGAGAAAGTTTTGTCAAAATTTTATTTCTATAAAAAAAAATTGTCAAAATTTTATTTCTATAGTTCATTTTGTCAAAATTTTATTTCTATAGAACATTTTGTCAACATTTTATTTCTCTACAAAATTTTGTCAAAATTTTATTTCTATAGAAAATTTTGTCAAAATTTTATTTCCATAGAACATTTTGTCAAAATTTTATTTCTTTAAAAAATTTTGTCAAAATTTTATTTCTATAGAAAATTTTGTCAAAATTTTATTTCTATAAAAAATTTTGTCAAAATTTTATTTGTATAGAACATTTTGTCAAAATTTTATTTGTATTGTAAATTTTGACAAAATTTTATTTCTATAGAAAATTTAGAAGACGGCGTTAAGAAGTTTTAAGATACCTTGCCATCGGCAAGCGTTACCGCAACACAAGTAATTCGATTATGGATGACAGTCTGTAGTAGAAGTTTCTATGCAATCCATGGTGGAGGGTACATAAGATTCTGCCTAGCCGAACTCACGGCCGTATACACTTGTTTTTTGTTAAGCCCTCTCGGGCTTGCCAAAAATTCGTTAACCAGAACATAGGGGATAGTCTCAGTTTCTGAAAAAAGACTCGGCAATTTTTATTTTTATACTACTCAGTGTTCGTAAACAAATGTTTGCTTATAGTTGCACACTATAAATGATCGATAGCCATGATTCGATAACATTTCATTTTCTACAGTTGTTTTACTGAAAATAATCCCAACAGGGTAGTTTTGTAGAGAGCGATGTTAAAGTAAAAAAAAAGAGAGCAACAATAAGTCTCCCATTAGTTTCCAACAGGGCTGCCAATAAAGAAAATTTCAAGAATAATCGTCACTTTTTTCCGAAAATATCGTCATAATCGTCACTTCCATTTTAAAAATCGCCAAAAAAATCTCCAATGTTAATAATATTAAAACCAAACTAATTTGTGGTTAAAACCAAAAATATTTATTTCGTATAAAGAACAGAAAATTCAAATCAGTCTTGTATAAAAATAAAATTAAAAAAAAATATATATATTTTTATGCAATGCTATGCTATGCAATTCAAAAAGTTATATAAAAATTATTTGTTTAATATATTGTTTTACTTCAGTAAGTTCTTTATTTAAAAATACAAATAAAGATCTTTAATATTTACATATGTGTTGCCCGATTTTCAAAAATTTGACAATTTGCAAAAATTTTATTGAAAATAAAATTTTGCAAAATTTTCTTGAAATACAATTTGCAAACATTTTATTAAAAATAAAATTTTGCAAAATTTTCTTAGAGATTCAATTTTGCAAGAATTTATTAAATAAATAAATTTTTGCAAGAATATTCTATATAAATACAAATGTGCAAAAATTTTCTACAGATTTAAAGTCTTGAGAATAAAATTTTCTATAGAAATAATATAGAAAAATAATATAGGAAATAAAATTTCTACAACTTTTTCTGTAGAAATAAAATTTTAACAAAATTTTCTATAAATTCCATATAAACCATTTGTTTCGAATAAAACAAAATTTTTGCATATACTAACCACAACAACTTTAATATATTTTTTTAATTTGGTAGATTTTTGATCAAATTTTCTTCAAATTTTTGGTGGATTATTTTTGGCAACAGTGAAACTATACTAATATACTAACCACAACAACTTTAATATATTTTTTTATTTGGTAGATTTTTGATAAAATTTTCTTCAAATTTTGGTGGATTATTTTTGGCAACCGTGAAACTAATACTGTAGATGTAAAATGAGGTATACATGTATGAAATCTCTAGCAAAAACTTGCAATTTCTCTATCTGACTATTCTCACATGTATTCTCTCTTTTGCTGACTCTAAATGTGTAAACGAAGTGCTTCTAGTCCAAATTTTTTAACCGAGCTAATATTGTCATTTTTGGGGTACAAATCGGAAAATCGGCATTTGCTATTTTTTTAAGTAAAAAATCGTCAAAATGCCGATAAATCGGCAAAATTGGCAGCCCTGATTTCCAATCACACTCTAAGATTTACGCTCTCTTTCTCTGATCATTAGGTAGAGAAAGAGAATCTCAAAAAATCTCCCATCGATTCCCAATGGCAGTGATTCCTATTCCATTTGATTGTTTGTGTATTATTAGTATCGCGGCAATGCGGGTCAAGATAATACTCAATATTTCCCATCAAACCCTACCCACCCCAAACACTCTTTGTATGGTAGATGTGAAAGAAAGATAGAAACAAAAACAACACAAGAACGACAACTACAACAATTTGATATACGTAAAATTTAAACGTTGTAGAACAATCTTCAATATAAGCTGATCAAAGTAAATTTTAAACAATGGTGTAGTGTATATAAACGCACAAGAAATAATATTTGACAATAACAAAAGAAATTCAATCTAGACTAGACGGCACTTTGGTGTGTACTCTGAACGTGATGAAATTAAAAGTGAATATGTGTATTGCTATGCGTTTTTGATAATTGATTTTTTCTTGTTCATTTTACTGCAAGACTTCATTATGAATTACTGTAGTGCTCTGGATTGATTTATTTTTTCTTACATCTCTTTTAACAACCTTTGTATTCACATTACTACTAGTACTTGCAATCTTCGACATTTAAACAATTTAAAATCCACACTAAAATCCACATAAAAATACACTTGGTTTGGCTTGCCGAAAAAACAATTAATGGTAAAAAATAAAGTTGAATTTTAAAGTGTTTTCGGGTTGCTTGTGAAAAAAAAACACGCTGTCTACGAGGTTAATCAATGAAATTTCTTTCGTGTGTGGTAAACCTCATATCCTAATAAATGCCATAGTGACATTTCCTTAATACCTTAGCAACGGATTCTAATTAACTATACCCATATATATATGCCATATATGTCTGTAGTTGTTCGTGGCAACCGTCCGCGTGAAATAAAAACAAAAACATTCAATGAAATCAACAGCTGTTTTAGTGGGCAAGTGTGTATATGAAGACGTAATGAGAGGTAAGTTCAATATCCATAGTAGACCAGGGATGAAAAATTCAGTACCTTAGTACGTTTTGTAGTACATTTAGCATGCCAAGGTTAGGTTAGGTTAGGTTAGGTGGCAGCCCGATGTATCAGGCTCACTTAGACTATTCAGTCCATTGTGATTCCACATTGATGAACTTCTCTCTTATCACTGAGTGCTGCCCGATTCCATGTTAAGCTCAATGACAAGGGACCTCCTTTTTATAGCCGAGTCCGAACGGCGTTCCACATTGCAGTGAAACCACTTAGAGAAGCTTTGAAACCCTCAGAAATGTCACCAGCATTACTGAGGTGGGATAATCCACCGCTGAAAAACTTTTTGGTGTTCGGTCGAAGCAGGAATCGAACCCACGACCTTGTGTATGCAAGGTGGGCATGCTAACCATTGCACCACGGTGGCTCCTTAGCATGCCAAAGTACCGCAGTACTTTTTACTAACCCTGGACAGTCATCCTTCGTCAAAATGACGACGCATAATTTCAATTTCGATCTAAAATGTATTTTAGTCGATTGGGAAATGAGAAATTTAAGCTATACTAATTAAACTATTTTATGAATTTTTGTTGTATACTAATTAAAAACATATTGAATAAGAAAATATTCTCAAATTTGGTTCTCATTTTTGCTCACAATTCAAATTATAGCGTCTTTAAATATGCCGTAGTCAAAATGACGAAGGATGACGTTAGTGTACAAAAAATAAGGATGACTTTCCAGGGCTAATACGACAATAAAATCAAAAAATTTGAAAATCTGCGAAAAAGCTAAAAACATGTTTATGACTTGCAGACCCAGAAAGCAAAACGTTTCTTCTTTGTTTTGTCACATATTTAACAATTAACATTAACATACAATTTTAAGGATATTAATGGACAAATTTATTTAATGATTTTTATTATGTTAATTATTATATATACACAAAATTGGTACCAAAAATTATTTTTTTGTGTTCATTTTATTACTTTTTAAAAATCCAATTTTCATCCCTACCATTGACAACACACAGCTGTTGAGTATATATTAAAAAATCTCACCACTCACCATTGAGGGTAAAGGTGGTTTTTGTTATATGCATGGTGGTTGATGATATGAATACAGAGTTGTTTGCCAAGTAATGAACCGTTACGCTTTATTTGATTTGAAAATTTAATAACTATTGTATGTACAATGTATTTGTAAATAAGAAAAGAAAATGTGCTAAAAACTATATTTTGCCGTCGTTCTGGAATAGCAGATTCAGATATCATTAATTAAAAAAGACACTAAAAATGTCGTGGTTTTGTTGGTATGTTATATGAAACCGTAATTAGGTCAATCATACACTGGTAAAAAAAAACATTCGTGATATTAACATTTAGATAATAAGACAATTTCATAGCGGAGGGTTGATATGTTTTTTGTAACACATAGAAATATTGCTCTGAAATTCTGAGTCGATCTAAGCATGTCCGTCCGTTCGTCTGTTGAAATCACGCTAACTTCCGAACGAAACAAGCTATCGACTTGAAACTTGGCATAAGTAGTTGTTATTGATGTAGGTCGGATGGTATTGCAAATGTGCCATATTGGACCACTTTTACGTATAGTCCCCATATAAACCGACCCCCAGATTTGGCTTGCGGAGCCTCTTAGAGAAGCAAAATTGGTCCATATCGGTCCATAATTATATATAGCCCCCATATAAACCGGTCCCCAGATTTAACCTCCCGAGCCTTTTGGAGAAACAAACTTCATCCGATCCGGTTGAAATGTGGTATGTGGTGTTAGTATGTGGTCTTTAACAACCATGCCAAAATTGGTCCATGTCGGTCCATAATCATATATATCGCCTCAATATAAACCGATCCCCAGATTTGGTTTTGGATCCTCTTGGAGGAGCAAATTTCATCCAATTCAGTTTAAATTTTGTACATTGTGCTAGTACATGGCCGTTAACAACCATGCCTAACTAGGTCCATATCAGATAAATCGATCCCCAATCACACAAAATTGGTCCATATCGGTTCATAATTGTATGTAGCCCCCATATAAAAAGACCCCCATATTTCAAAACTGGCTCTCTAATTACCACGCAAAAGTTCATATCGGTTCGTAATTATTTGTAGACTTACCTATATATACCTTTTTGTCTAATATATACCATGTATGGACTAACTTACAAAATAGAAGACGATGTTAAGAAGTTTTAAGATACCTTGCCATCGGTAAGTATTACCACAACCCAAGTAATTTGTCTTTCGTAGAAATCCAGTCTTTCGTAGAAGTTTCTTCGCAATCCATGGTGGAGGGCACATAAGATTCGGCCTGGCCGAACTTACGGCCGTATATATTTGTTTTTTATTACATTGTTCAAAAGAAAAAAAATCGGAAGAAACATAAAATTTTAGATTCAGTTTGGTCCATTTCCAGCAAAGCGACGTCTTGAGATGAGAGATGATCGACGCTTTGATATATCTGTGTGTCACTATCTAAAATTCCCAGGGAGCAAAAGTCCAACGAATTGAGATCCGAAGATTTTGGAGGCCAAGCGACTTTAGGATATTTTCCCGATAATATTCGACATTTAGTTGGACCACACGGTCGACGAATACCAGCGGGCAGCGCCCATTGGCGTTTACGGCGGTCCACACCATTACCATCGGTGGCGCTTGAGTTCTGGTGAACAATCGAAGGAGTAAATTTTTAGCTGAGCTTTTACGATTATTTTGTTTGTTCACAATTAAGAATCGCATTTCAACGGAGAAAACCAAATTCGGTAAATGGCAAATTTCGTTCAAGCAAAGCAACTCCTTGGCTCATCCCAATCAATTTTTTTTTGTGTGGATGGGTGACCTCTTGGATTTCAATGGCTTTAGTTCAATCTCCTTTTTAAATATGTGTTGCTTCCGCGACATGTTCAGCTCAAAAGCAAGTTTTTTACCACTGCTTCGTGGATTTGATCAAATCTGACCTTCACTTTTCAAACCATTCATGGTATTGTTACCGTTTTTTTCTCCATTGTTTGGAGGTAATGTAACACAGCCAGTATCACAGTAATGAGCAATAATACGAGAAACAAACGATTTGTTTACATTTACATGTTGAAGGGCTTGTAGGTTTGCAACCAAATATAAATTCCATCACGAATAGTCTTTTTTCTGAATGCAATAGATCGAAAAGCTTTTGCAAGCTCGTAATCAATAAAATGAACTTTAACTGGAATAAAGCTGTCACCTTACAGATGATCGGTTTAGAAATGACAGCAACATAAAGTTGGTTGCATTACATATCATCCACTCTGTACAATGACCTTTTTGATTTTTGTAATGAATTTTATATTTCATAGCGAAACATTTCATAATATTAATGTACATATTCATTTCTCAACAACTGAAACAAATATGGCGTCTATAAATCCAGAATTTGATAAAGTCTCCATTGATATTTGATAGTTTTTAATTTTTTTATATATTTTTGTTTAACTTACAAGATAATATCACAATAATCTTTTTTTAATTGTACACAAACTATAATGATATAGACAATTTAACACAAAATGAAAAAAAAAATAATATTTTACAAAACGTTTCAGTTCACAAGTCTCCAAAGACTTAAAACAGTCATTGCAAACAGACTACCATATCCCATAGCCTTCGATGTCGATGAACCACTTTCCAAAGGATTAACATATTTTTTCTGTATATACTTTTCGAAAATATCTTCCATTATACGTGTATTATGATCCTTTCTTAAATCCTGAAGACCTCGTAAGCCATCGGTGCTATCATGAAAGATGACATTGCTTTTCTTGTCGAAAGTTCCATACATTGTGAAGGGTCTCGTTTCGGACTTATAGGTTTTACCAAATAGTATATCAATATCCCTCAAAGAATTGTGGATTTCATTGAGTCTAGCGGGAGCCGTGTCATGGGTCATAATATGACCCCTGGTGGTCCAATGTAAATAACAATATTCAAATTTCGATCCTTTTTCATTGGATCCATACGGACAGAGGACTCTAAATGATTTATGCTGAGTTTGCTTGATCCATGGTGAGGTTAAATTTCCAATGGTATATTTTTTATATAAATCCGAGCTAAGGAAAGCCACATCTCCCCTCTCAGCTAAACATCTTAAAGCTCCTTCGTCACCCTGATAAACATCAGGACATTTATGCGATGAATGAGGTTCCCAAAGGCAAGACTCATGATGGAAGTATTTATGCAATGGTTTTTCATGATGGGTTTTGTTATGTAAGGTTTCGAGAACTGACAAATAGGCGGGGCCCTCAAACGAAGGTAAGCATACCTTGGCTCCTTTCAAATCATCAAATGTCGAAAATGTTGAATCCTTATGGACCACAGCTATTGTGGTATACCGTTGATGCATATCCTGGGAGAATTCAAAGAGGACAGGTTTCAAATTGAAATCTCTTTGTGCCTTCACCCGATTTTCATGATCCACCAAGACAACATCGGCTGCCCGATATTTGATATCATCCATGCAACTCTCCAAGTTAGTCGATCTAGTACATTGAATATTGGGCTGAACTCCATAGACTTGAGAAGCTTCTTGAAGCCAGGAACATTTGATGTGCTGTATTATCGATGTAGTGCAAAAGACAATAGAACGTGGAGGATTACATTCGGGAAAACTGTAGGCACTTTGGAAGGCAGGAGCTTGATCTAAATAGTCATCAATGGGTATGACATTATCCAGGGGCATTATATCCACATGATAAGTCTCCAGAAGACTTAACAAGGCATTTTGCCAACTATTGGGCGCATCATGATTTAAACCGGTCACCAGATTTTGTACTTGGGCTGCATGAGAACGACGGGCAGCTATCACAGGCCATGGCTTGGCTACCCAAACACAAGGTTTTGTTGTATTGATAGGTTGCAAGTGGCCCTCGGCACATAAAAAGCTATACTCAGAGGGTTCAGCTTGTTTTGGTAAGCCAGTCAACTGAAACAATGGAAAATTAGTATGTGTAAGAAGATTTTTTTACATTCTCTTACCCCAAAATGACTGCGAACATCATCCAATCTGGCCCAGCCCACATTACCTCCGCCACTAGTCAAACAGTATAGAGCCCCACGTCGACCCCAGTGTTTGTCTCCAATATCGCATCTATACGAATCATAGCACATTTGACATAATGAAGGATATTTCGCCTTAAGCTGACGATCTTGTTTGGGATCAGGCACCCAAGGACCTGCTTTACAGCTGGGGCCAAAGTAATGGGCTGAAGATTTTATGCGATCTTCGGTGATAGATATATCAGGATCACAGGATTTCGATACCAAGGTCGATTCAAAATACTAACAAAAAGAAAACAATTTATTAATAAGAAATTATACATATTTCCTATTTTCAACTTACATTCGCCAATACCTCGGTCCAATGATTTTCCAAACCATAACCAGGATGACAAAATTTTGAACCCCTCAGATCATGTATGGTATGAATATCTGCTTCATTGTCAACAACAGCTACAACTTCATATTCGAATGGTGTATTATGAGTCCTCAGTTCACTGGCTACCAGAATCTCTACACTAGCCCAACGAGCCGCCACCAAATCTTCTGATGTTAAAACTCCAAAGTGGGCAGTACCTTTGTGAATTCGCCGAACACAATCGAGACGATCTACACCGACTACACATTCTATATTACTTGTTGCCTCTAGGATAGGACAGAATTTGGGTGTCTTGCGATAAACACCTCGAGATTCCACAATACATACACGCACTGAAAGAACACAAAGGGGAATATTTTGAGGAGTGAGTAAGAGCTAATACCAAGTGTGCTTCAAGTCGATTTTCTTATACAAAAGTGAGTAGTCAAAAAAGGCGATTTCGTTTACAGTATATATGACGCTTAAGACATAAGAATGCAGTACCGAAGGGTTAATTAGCAGTGGAATTAAACTATTTTGATTTTTAGATTATCTAAAATTATTGGAAAGTAGGTCCAATCCAAAAACGTCCTCTTCGCGTATGATCTCAATTGTTTGATTTCAGGTTTTTGAAAGATACCGAAAACTGTAAACGAATGCATCAAGTATCTAAAGACGATGGTTGCACTAAAATGAGAGTCTATCGAGCGATATACCTACGAGATATGTAAATCAGATTAAGGATACATTGAAGACCTCGTAGTCTCTACCCTTTTCAGGATAGGTTAGATCAAGTTGAAAGGAGGATTCAGGTTTCCCTGTCTAATATCGTTGACATATATGTTAGCTATGTCAGTGTCTAGTTCGTTGTGCGCTGTAGCTTTTTCTCTCCATTATTGTCTTCTTTTATTCCTGCAACAAGGTTAATTTGACAAATTCCCTTATTGGTTTTCAGTCCCTCGTTCCCATTTGGCCAGATCCCTAATCCCCTTTTCCTCAATAGTGTGGGCTATATATCGTGTAAAAGCAGAGCAGTGAGTGTAGCAAAATCATGGCTCCGATTCGGAAAAATGTGGTCTAGGCAACCAGTCATTATTTTCCAATGTTCTTCGGACTGCAATCCTATTCTTTATATCTAGCCCCTCCATATGCTCTTTTATTACGAAAACTCGGTTTGTTTAACGAGTTCTCTAATTTGTTTCCAATCCCTGTTTCCCACATGGGACAGGTTCCTAATCACTTCTTCCCCAATATGGTGGGCTAAAAATCGGGTAAAATCAGAGCAATGCGTTTTGGAAGGTAACATATCCTCTTTCCAAAACTTGCAAATACCTGATTATCTGCGGCTCCGAGTCGGCAAAGATATGCCCTCAACTCTAGGCGCCCCGTCATTTAGCCCTTCTGCTCCTACTCTTTTGAAGCAGTTCTTCAGTATTTTACTTGCTTGGATCACCCCTTTTTTGGATCACTATTTTTGTCCCCCTTCCGACCGTAGGCTCTTCTGCTTCTACCCTTTTCAAGTAGTTCTTTAGTCTTTTGCATTATTGGATCACCCCAGAGTATTATCGCCTCCCATCCGACCATTATATTGTTCCATAAATCCCATAGGGGCTAAGTGGGCTGCTAAGTTCAGTTTACTTTGTTTTCCAGCCAGTTTTTTTTTTGCCTTTACATTCCTCTTATTCTGAGATGTGCAAGCCCATATGATGTGGATCCTGCCGTTTTACGGATAATCGTTGGTTATCCTGTCTGTTTCGTTTTTAAAGCTCTGGTTGAAGTGGTCATGGTCACCTCAGTTATACGATTATGGATTTTTGTTGCGTTCGCCACTACATCCACCGTTTTTCCCTATTACCCTTAGATGGCTCTTAACATCTTAAATCTCATCACCTCCATGGCGGACTCGCTTTTGATCAATGTCTGTATAGGTTTAAAGTCCAGATTCGTTTCCAAAGCTCTGCTTGATATGGTATTCGTTGCCCCTCTTATTCCAAGACACCATGTCCGTTGTACCTTGGCTATTAAAAATTTTCTTTTTGGCATATCTTCACGTATTTTATGATGGAAATATGGAATTCGATTTTCACAGTCCACATTGTAGTTTAATAAAAATTTTAGAATTTTTTATAAGAACACGTAAATGTATATTAGCCCGCCGATAGTCGCTCTGATCGTGCTTAAAGTGAATTACTAAATAATAGTAGCTGGTATTTTTGCTACACTCATGATCTTCAATAGAATAGCTTCTAATTCACCTACATTTCTTTTGTATATAGTGCACATCATTGAATTTAGTTAGGTTTATGTAATGACTTTACACACAAACAATTAATTTCTTTTATCGGAAACGAAATTTTGGGCCATCGAAGTTTTCTTTTGTTGCTAAAGTTGTTTCCGTCAGGTCCAACAAATATCGTTTTTGGGGGAAAAATAGCAATGGAATGTGAATTGAAATGAAATGAAATTGAAATGTGTACCATAAATAAAGATCTAAAATTTCGTTTCATAGAAATATATTTTTTGTGTGTATTTTCATTTTAAAAAATCACTTGAAATTATAGGTCAATGAAATTGCCACTTCAATTGTAAAACGTGTCCACTTTTGTCCTTGGATCCTTGATATATTAAAACAATACCCAAAAAAAAAAAAAAATTAATCAACATCTCCGTTGATTAATGATCATGGGGGGTTCACTGCTACCGGTAGACATTGATTTCTTAGTAAAATAATATCTGGCTATTATTCCATCTACAGATTAACCGGTTTAATTGCAAATGCTACATAACAAAAAACTCATCATACATTGTTCATGACTTGTGGAAGACCTTCTCCCAAGATTGGCAGGCAAGCAAGCGTACACAGTACACAGATCTAAAATTTCATATAGGTTACTATTGAAATATTAAATAATAATGCTAATAATAAAAAGAAAAAAAAAAAACAATGAACCGGTAAAGGTTTAACACCGAATGGGTAATTATTAATATCAGATTGTCATGTATTGTGTTTTTTGTTTTGTTTTTGGCAACATATATTAATTGCTTCATCCTACAGCAGTATGAGATTCCCTTCTACACTCGAATAAAATTGCTCATAATATAAGGAAATTTGCTGCTACCAAAAGAATCTTACCTCCATTTTAGGCTAACGAAGATCGTTGGGAAATTGATTTTGGTTTGGAAGAAAACTAAACTATTTTTGTTGACGTGTCTTTAGGATGTAAAAATATTTTTCTGGCTAGTTTCGGTTTTGTAGACAATTTTCTCAACATTTTATTTCTACAGAATATTTTGTCAAAATTTTATTTCTAGAGAAAATTTTTATCAAAAAATTTATTTCTATAGAAAAGTTTCTCAAAATTTTATTTCTATAGAAATTTTTCTCAAAATTTTATTTCTATGGAAAATTTTGTCAAAATTTCATATCTCTAGAAATTTTGGTCAAAATTTTATTTTGTATAGAAATTTTGTCAAAATTTTATTTCTAGAGAAAATTTTTATCAAAAATTTTATTTCTATAGGAAATTTTGTCAAAATATTATTTCAATAGAAAATTTTGTCAAAATTTTATTTTTACAGAAATTTTTGTCAACATTTTAATTTTATAGAAAATTTTGTCCAAATATTATTTCTATAGAAATTTCGTAAACATTTTATTTCTATAGAAAATTTTGTCAAAATTTTATTTTTATAGAAAATTTTGTCCAAACATTATTTCTATAGAAATTTTGTAAAAATTTTATTTCTATAGAAAATTTTCTCAAAATTTTATTTGTATAGAAAATTTTGTCAAAATGTTATTTCTATAGAAAATGTTGTCAAAATTTTATTTCTATAGAAAATGTTGTCAAAATTTTATTTCTATAGAAAATTTTGTCAAAATTTTATTTCTATAGAAAATTTTGTCAACATTTTATTTCTATAGAAAATTTTGTCAAAATTTTATTTCCATAGAAAATTTTGTCAAAATTTTATTTCTGTAGAAAATTTTGTCAAAATTTTATTTCCATAGAAAATTTTGTCAAAATTTTATTTCTGTAGAAAATTTTGTCAAAATTTTATTTCCATAGAAAATTTTGTCAAAATTTTATTTCTATAGAAAATTTTGTCAACATTTTATTTCTATAGAAAATTTTGTCAACATTTTATTTCTATAGAAAATTTTCTAAAACTTTCCATAGAAAATTGTGTCAACATTTTCTATAGAAATTTCTATAGAAAATTTTGTCAAAATTGTATTTTATATAGAAATAGAAATACAATGACTTTGACAAAGGAAAAGAGAAATGCTTACAACTTTGTTTAGGCAAAGCCGACTATCAAAAACCTTTTTTTGAGAGGTTCAAGTGTAGTTCACTTTGGGTTAAGTGAATTACCCGAATTTATTCTGATGTAAGTTGATGTAATGGTTGATAGTTTTGATGTAAGTAGAGGATGCTGATGAGGAATGTGGTAATTCCGAAACAGCTGTCCATACAACCATCTTGCAGTCTATAGGGCTTTGCCCAAATAAATATGACAAGCATACCTTTCCTCTGTTGGTTAAGCTACACTTATAGTTTAGTCAATGCATGGTTTTAATCAAAAACAACAATAATGATTTCTATAGAAAATTTTGTCAAAATTTTATTTTTATAGAAAATTTGTTAAAATTTTATTTTTATAGAAAATTTTGTCAATATTATATTTTTATAGAAAATTTTGTTAAAATTTAATTTCTATAGAAAATTTTGTCAACATTTTGTTACTGTAGAAAATTTTATTTCTATAGATATTTTTGTCAAAATTTGATTTCTGTAGAAAATTTTGGTATTATTTTAATTATATAGGAAATTTTATCAAAATTTTATTTCTACAGAAAATTGAAACCTGTTTTGTCAAAATTTTATTTCTATAGAAAATTTTGTCAAAATTTTGTAACTATAGATATTTCTATAGAAAATTTTGTCAAAATTTTATTTCTATAGAAAATTTTGTCAAAATATTATTTCTATAGAAAATTTTCTAAAGATTTTATTTCTATAGATATTTTTGTCACAAATTTATTTCTATAGATATTTTTGTCAAAATTTTATTTTTATAGAAAATTTAGTCAAAATTTTATTTTTATAGAAAATTTGTTAAAATTTTATTTCTATAGCATATTTGATCAAGATTTTATTTCTATAGCAAATTTTATTAAAATTTTATTTCTATAGAAAATTTAATAAAAATTTTATTTCTATGGAAAGTTTTGTCAAAATGTTTTTCTATAGAAAATTTTGTCAAACTTTCACTTCTATAGAAAATTTTGTTAAAATTTTATTTCTATAGCATATTTGATCAAAATTTTATTTCTATAGCAAATTTTATCAAATTTTTATTTCTATAGAAAATTTTGTCAAAATTTTATTTCTATAGAAAATTTTGTCAAAATTTTATTTATATAGAAAATTTTGTTAAAATTTTATTTCTATAGCAAATTTTATCAACATTTTATTGCTATAGAAAATTTATCAAAATTTTATTTTTATAGAACATTTTGTCAAAATTTTATTTCTATCGAAAATTTTGTCAAACTTTTATTTCTATAGAAAATTTTGTCAAAATTTTATTTTATAGAAATTTTTCTCTCAAAATGTTATATCTGTAGCAAATTTTTGTCAAAATTTTATTTCTATAGAAAATTTTGTCAAAATTTAATTTTTATAGAAAATTTTGTTAAAATTTTATTTCTATTGCAAATTTTATCAAAATTTTATTGCTATAGAAAATTTTATCAAAATTTTATTTCTATCGAAAATTTTGTCAAAATTTTATTTCTATCGAAAATTTTGTCAAAATTTTATTTCTATAGAAAATTTTGTCAATATTTTATTTCTATAGAAATCTGTAGCAATTTTTTGTCAAAATTTAATTTCTATAGAAAATTGAAGTACCTCTTTGTTGCAGAGAATTTTTTTTACAAAAGTGACCAAATCATCAAGAATTCTACCAATCTACCAAACTGCTGTAGTAGAGATGATGACATTTAACTCGACCTTCCATGCTGCTTACATTTACATTTATAGCGAATATTTTTTTCTGAGTGTAGATTCTCAACTAGTATTTTGAATTGTTCTACAATCAATTCCAACAACTTGTGCAAGACGATATTTTAGATGTCTCGTTTTTTTGTTGGTCTTAATTTCGGCTTGACCTTGAGAACAAGTTAGCACGATTTTAGTAGGCTATGGGATATTGTTTTTTATCCATTATAAGGAGGGGATTTTTGAGTTTAGCTACGCTTGAAGCCCTATAATTTCCATACATTTCAAAATTTTAGGTATGATTTTTATTACTGGCACATCACTGACGATGATGATGATTCATGAAGTAAACCCCAGCAACGTCACATTAGGTAGTTCAATAGTAAAACTTACAGGTGATTTGTGTTTCTGAATACATTAGAGCATTTGGAATAATCAAGTATTGATGTAGTAGCTATGGGTTTATTTGACTACATTTTAGTTTTTTTAATTTATGAAATATATTTACATATTAATGTCGATAGACGATGTAGAATTTATCAAAGATAGAGGGGTCAAAATTGTCATATTGAATTCCCAAATTCGAAGGGGTTTGAAATCTGGTGAAAGGAGAAGAATGTATTAGAAATAATTTTTTGGAATATACAAATGAGTATTTTTCTAATAGAAAAACGAATGAATATTTTACGTAGTATATTTATGGGCAAATAAATTTGGTTATTAAGGGTGACAGTCAGCTAGCTGATGCAGAGCCAATGACTTTGTATTAATTTAACTTTCGATGCACACCATAATCTTTTTTGGGGTTTTCAGTTGGTCTGTTTTTTACTTCCATTTTTATAAGCAATTCAAATCCTTAAGAGACCGATTTAATGCTTGGAATAACGCATTACACCCAGAAAAAATATCACCAAAATTTTTCCAATTAAAGTTTTAATTTAATTTTACAAAATATTCCATTAAAATTTAATAAGTTCCACTTTTTTTTTTATTTTTAAACTAAAATTTTTTCATTAAAGTCTTTTTTCCAAAGAAGCCGCATTTCACCAAAATGCTAGAAAGGTTAAAATCTTTGGAACCAAGAAACTTCTTTTTAAGTGTAGTGTTTACCATTTAGAACGATTTGTCTATCCCAAAGAGACCAATTTATAATTCGAAACATTTTTATGAATTCCAGTTTTCTTTATTCGATGATTTAACCAAATCGTCTTATATTGCAAATAAACCAAAGAGAAAGACCACAAACCTGAATTTGTTTGAACTTTTAGGAAATAATAATTAAACAATTAATAAATGTTAAAAGCTATAATCATCATAATTTAAATTTAGAAATAAATTTAAATATTAAACTCTTCATAAGAACTTGATTTCAAAATTTTTAATGAAATACATATGCCAAGATCATGTCGATTACTACAACTAAGATGGAAAATAAAAAAAATAATTTAGAAAATTGAATAATTTGGAAATTTTTAATAGTAATTGAAATTAATTAATCAATATTAATTTGTGTGGTGGATAATGGAAAAATCTAAAAGTTAATTTTAAACAAATTTCATTATTGACTAGAAAATTCTTTATAATTTCACAGAAAAACCCAAATTTATAGACTTACATTTGCCATCATCTGGAATTTCCAAAGCATCCCCGGAGACCCAAAGTGCTGATAAAACCAACAAAATGAATGCAGTTTTAAAATCCATATTGCTTAATAATTTGTTGTTTTTTTTTCACTTAAATTTTTCCTCTTTATAAAATATAATAATTGATTTCTGTTTTGTTTCAATTTCAATAATTGTTATTCACACAATAATCACTTTTTCCTCTTGATTTATATAAATCTTTTGTAATTTATTATTTTTTCAATTCCCTTGAGAAAACGAAATTTCCCAAGTGAGTAAGTTGAAAACGATTATCACTTTAATAATTTATAAACATATATGTTTATAACGAAAAAATATGTAATGTAATTTTTAATATTTTATCGTTTTGAATTTGTTTATATTCCTCTGTGAATACTTTGCCGCGCTAGCACACAGCGTAAACGCTTGTGATGCTCTTGAGAGTCGGGCTTTAACTGAATCTTGAAGTTGTATTCATTCTATAGCATATGTTCATATTCTCCTATAAAAACCAACAACCGGCCACTATGAAGCTTCAATGCAAAATTGATATTAAGAAGAGAGCAAAAGACAAACGCAATCCAGATCCAAGCTTAAATGTTGTGTAGTATCTTGGAGATGAAAATGGTTGCCATTTACATATCTTATACAGTTGGTAACGGATATAAAAAATGTCAGAAAAAAACACACATTTTTTGTATATGCGTTATTTGTCTTACATGGAATTATTAGCTATTTATAACAAAAAGTTTCTTTTAAGCATATATACGAACATAGGAAGTTTTTTTCTAATAAAAAAATTATTTTTTTTTAATTTTCATATAGGAGTTATTTTTTTCAAAAGGATTGTCATCTAGCGTGATTTTAAAATTAATCTTTTATCAGGTGTTTTCTTACAAATTCTGGGTCATTGCGAAATTTGGAGTTGGTTTAGCGATGTCCGTCCGTCTGGTGAAAGCACGCTAACTTTCGACCGTAACAAGTTGTCGAATTGAAACTCAGTACAAGTAGCTCTTATTAATGTAGATGGCCCATATAAACTCACTTTTGGGTATAGCCTCATATAAACCGACCACACATTTGACTTCCGGAGCCTTTTTGAAAAGCAAATTTCATCCGATCTGGTTTAAATTTGGTACGTGCTTTTCGTATGCCATTTAAGAACCATGCAAAAATTGGTCCATATTCGTCTATAATTATAAATAGTCCCGATCCCACGATTTGAATTCTGTAGCCTCTTGGAGGAGCATATTTCATCCGATCCGTTTGAAATTTAATACGTGATGTAAATATATGCTCTATAGCTATCATGCAAATATATGAACCGATCCCTAGATTTGATTTCCAGAGCCTCTTAGAAGAACAGATGGTAGAAATAAAATTTTGACAAAATTTTCTACAGAAATAAAATTTTGACAAAATTTTCTACAGAAATAAAATTTTGACAAAATTTTCTACAGAAATAAAATTTTGACAAAATTTTCTATAGAAATAAAATTTTTACGAAATTTCTATAGAAATGATTGTTGACAAAATTTTCTATAGAAATAAAATTTTGACAAAATCTTCTTTAGAACTAAATTTTGACAAAATTTTCTATGGAAATAAAATTTTGACAAAATTTTCAATAGTAATAAAATTTTGACGAAATTTTCTTTAGAACTAAATTTTGACAAAATTTTCTATAGAAATAAAATTTTTGACAAAATTTTCTACAGAAATAAAATTTTGACAAAATTTTCTATAGAAATAATTGTTGACAAAATTTTCTATAGAAATAAAATTTTGACAAAATTTTCTATAGAAATAAAATTTTTACAAAATTTTCTATAGAAATAAAATTTTGACAAAATTTTCTACAGAAATAAAATTTTGACAAAATTTTCTATAGAAATAAAATTTTTACGAAATTTCTATAGAAATGATTGTTGACAAAATTTTCTATAGAAATAAAATTTTGACAAAATCTTCTTTAGAACTAAATTTTGACAAAATTTTCTATAGAAATAAAATGTTGACAAAATTTTCTATAGAAATAAAATTTTGACAAAATTTCTATGGAAATAAAATTTTGACAAAATTTTCTATAGAAATAAAATTTTGACAAAATTTTCTATAGAAACAATTTTTGACTAAATTTTCTATAAAAATAAAATTTTGACAACATTTTCTATAAAAATAAAATTTTGACAAAATTTTCTATAGAAATAAAATTTTGACAAAATTTTCTATAGGAATAAATTTTTGACAAAATGGTCTATAGAAATGAAATTTTGAGAAAATTTTCTATAGAAATGAAATTTTGAGAAAATTTTCTATAGAAATAAAATTTGGACAAAATTTTCTATAGAAACCATTTTTGACTAAATTTTCTATAAAAATAAAATTTTGAGAAAATATTCTTTAAAAAAATTTACTAAACTACAAGCCACACTTTTAGGTTAGTCAATGCATGGTTTTAAGCTGAAATAAAAAAAAAACAACAACAATGAAATAAAGTTTTGATAAAACTTTCTATAACAATCAATTTTTTTGCAAAATTTTTGATAGAAAAAAAATATTTCTATAGAAATAAAATTTTGACAAAATTTTCTATAGAAATAACATTTTGACAAAATTTTCTATAGAAATAAAATTTTGACAAAATTTTCTATAGAAATAAAATTTTGACAAAATTTCCTATAACAATAAAATTTTGAAAAAATTTCTACAGAAATAAAATCGTGACAAAAATTTGTAAAGAAATAAAGTTTTGATAGAATTTTCTATAAGAATCAATTTTTTTACAAAATATTTTATAGAAAAAAAAATATATTTCTATAGAAATAAAATTTTGACAAAATTTTCGATAGAACTTAAAATTTTGACAAAGTTTTCTTTAGAACTAAATTTTGACAAAATTTTCTATAGAAATAAAATTGTAACAAAATTTTCTATAGAAATAACATTTTGGCAAAATATTGTATAAAAACAAAATTTTGAGAAAATTTTCTATAGAAAAAAAAATTCGGGAAAATAAAATAGAAATAAAATCTAATTATACAATTATTTTTCGAGCTTTATGGTCAATTGCCTGTTTCGGTATCAGGCTAACATGAAATATAATAGAAATAAAATATTAACAAAATTTTCTATAGAAATAAAATTTTGACAAAATTTTCCATAGAAATAACATTTTGACAACAAGCAAGTGGTTGGCAACCCTTTTATTTGTTTTTGAACACATATTGAGTGTTAATGGGTTAGGGCACTCACATCGTCATATCAAATGCGTGTACGATTATTTTGAATTTGAATATGACAGTTGGCGAGAAAAAACGTTAGGTTGCTCTAAACAACAATATCGTAAGACATTCGTTGGTGGGATTTTTTGTTAGAATAAATGTGACATACACGGTTTTTTTTGTTACGTGTTAAAATGGTGAGAATTGCATATTAGTGTTATTGGTATTTACAAATTGAACATTTAAAGTGAGAAAAAATTATTTAATCCAGCTTATGCTTATTCAATTCATTTATTATTCATTTTATAATTTTTTGTCTTTTTTCGATAATACACTCATAGAAAAATGTCTAATAAAAATAAATAATGTCGACTAGTGTGGATCCTACTTGTTTTTAATAACTTCCTGAGTCAAATCGAGTATTTCCGTCGTTTCATTCTCCAAATGGTGCCATATTATGGTATGATAGTCGACTGCTGTATGGGCGGACGGAAGTACGGACATTGTAGACTCAAATCAAATAATGTTTCTGAGTAATTTAATATAAGACATTGTTAGCCTTATTCCTTTTCTGGGTATAAAAATATTTGTATACATAAATGCTTTGTACATCATAATTTTATAAATTATCATAATTCGCAAAACTGTGTTGCAAATTAAAAAGATCAATATTAAAACAATTTCTATTAAATGTATAATGTGTGGTATTTCCCAAAAATAAGAATTTGCATTTCCAGCAATAACAGATATTCGTTTAGAGTTATAGGGTAATCCCCATTTCATAAGAAATTCAAAAAGTGGGGTTCTCTTTTCTTGAGCTTATATGCGTATCCGGTTTATTTAACTACCGGACGGACAAAAAATAAAAAGCTTTCGCAACTTGTGTAGCATTTAAATCCAAGTAAAGGTAATGTGATAGTTGGCAAGTGTACTCTACATATGAGTAGTAGCGTACACTTGGTTAAGTTTTTATTGTTTGGTAGATTGGTAGAATATTTGAGGCTTTGATAAATTTTGCAAAATATATAGATATAAAAATTTGACAAAATTTATGCATAGAAATAAAAATTTGACAAAATTTATGTAAAGAAATAAAATTTTGACAAACTTTTCTATAGAAATAAAATTTTGACAAAATTTTCTATAGAAATAAAATTTTTACAAAATTTTCAATAGACATAATATTTTGACAAAATTTTCTATAGAAATAAAATTTTGAAAAAATTCTCTATAGAAATAAATTTTTGACGAAATTTTCTATAGGAATAAAATTTTAACAAATTTTTCTACAGGAATAAAATTTTGACAAAATTTTCCATATACATAAAATTTCTATAGAAATAGAATTTTGACAAAATTTTTCTACAGAAATATAATTTTCACAAAATTTTCTATAGAAACAAAATTTTACATCATTTTCTATAAACATAAAATTTTGCAAAATATTTTTTTGTTTAGTAATTGTTTGGTAAAATATTCTTCAAATTATTATTTTTGGCTCGAGTGGCAACCAACCGTGTCATAGACTCAAATTTAATATTTAAATTAGTTTTATTTTTCGTCTGCTCATACACTGATAAAAAATATAAACTATATTTCTCACATTGAGATGACATTTCAGGTATGAAGGGGAAAGATGTATTCAATAAATTCTTAAACAATATGTGGGATTTTAATAGTATTTTCACGTAATTCATAACTCATCTAACCATTTGTTTTTCACATAAAGATATTGTGAATTACTTTATTTTACTTTTAGTAACCGATTAATTAATAATCGAAGGATGAGAATGCATAATACGGCAGGTAGTATCACATCTACAAGAACAACATCTACGTTCTCATTAAGGGTAACAATAGTCTTGTGTTTAATTTTCTTTTCTGCATGTATGATTCTTTTCTTTTCTTGAATTTATAATTTTACACGTGTTTGAATGTATTAGAAATCTTTACAAAGTATGCAGTCTTAATTTTTTTATTTGTAATATTTTTTTCTTCAAAATTTAAGATAAGATTTGAGATAATACCAACTGTATGATAACGCACTATATATGTATGATAGTTTTAATTGTTTATATTTTAAAAAGTTAATAAACTTTACAGAATGTAAATAAATTCTAACTTTCTGAAAGTGAGTAAAACCATAATGTGTTGTAGCAACTCTCAAGTTTTAAAGATATTCGAATATAATAAAGATGAGGTGTAAACTTTTTCTGCAAAGATAATTTTTATTGGCATTTCAAATATATTTTTATGTTTATAGCATAGCGTCAATTATCTTATAAAAGATATTACGAATAGTATAGTTTGCTTAGTTTGTAATTTTCAAAATACACTCATAGAAAAAAAGTCTGCTGACTTGCAATTCGTGTACATTGTAAAATTTTTAAATTTTAAAATGTTACACAAAGTATTTTCAAAAACAAAAATATTTTTTTGTATATTCCTACCCAAAAATATAAGCGATCAACAAACAAAATACGTTTAAGGGCAATCGAGTTTAAAAGATAGTAAAAACTCTTTACTTTTACAACATACACTAACATCACGTACCAAATTTCATCCGATCTGTTTGCAATATTTCGGAAGTTATCGTGATTTCAACAGACGGACGGACGGCCAATGGTGAAGAGTATAAAAAGCAGGCAGTTTGATATTTTAGCACATAGTAATTACTTTCCTAAAATAATCCACCAAATTTGAAAAAAAAAATTACCAAAAATCTACCAAATTTAAATAAAAACGTTTTACATTTCATTTTATTTCTATGGAAAATTTTGTCAAAATTTATTGCTATAGAAAATTTTGTCAAAATTTTATTTCCATAAAAAATTTCGTCAAAATTTTATTTCTATAAAAAATTTTGTCAACATTTTATTTCTATAGAAAATTTTGTCAAAATTTGATTTCCATAGAAAATTTTGTTAATATTTTATTTCTATTTTATTTTATCGAAATTTTATTTCTATAGAAAATTTTGTTAATATTTTATTTCTACTTTATTTTCTCGAAATTTTATTTCGATAGAAAATTTTGTCAACATTTTATTTCTATAGAAAATTTTGTCAACATTTTATTTCTATAGAAAATTTTGGCAAAAGTTTATTTCTATAGAACATTTTGGCAAAACTTTATTTCTATAGAAAAGTTTGTCAAAATTTGATTTCTATAGAAAAGTTTCTCAAAATTTTATTTCTAAAGAGAATTTTCTCAAAATTGTATTTCTATAGACAATTTTGTAACATATTAGTTCTATAGAAAATTTTGCCCAGAAAATGTATTTCTATAGAAAATTTTGTCAAAATTTTATTTCTATAGAAAATTTTGTAAAATATTAGTTCCATAGAAAATTTTGTAAAATATTAGTTCTATAGAAAAATTTGTCAAAATTTTATTTCTATAGAAAAATTTGTCAACATTTTATTTCTATAGAAAATTTTGTCAAAATTTTATTTCTATAGAAAATTTTGTCAAAATTTTATTTCTATAGAAAAATTTCTTAAAATTTTATTTCTATAGAAAATTTCCTCAAAATTTTATTTATATATAAATTTTCTCAAAATTTTATTTCTATAAAAAATTTTCTCAAAATTTTATTTCTATAGAAAATTTTGTCAAAATTTTATTTCTATAGAAAATTTTGTCAAAATTTTATTTCTATAGAAAATTTTGTCAAAATTTTATTTCTATAGAAAATTTTGTCAAAATTTTATTTCTATAGAAAAGTTTCTCAAAATTTTATTTCTCAAGAGAATTTTCTCAAAATTTTATTTCTATAGACAAATTTGTAACATATTAGTTCTATAGAAAATTTTGTCAAAATTTTATTTCTATAGAAAATTTTGCCCAGAAAATGTATTTCTATAGAAAATTTTGTCAAAATTTTATTTCTATAGAAAATTTTGTCAAAATTTTATTTCTATAGAAATTTTTGTCAAGATTTTATTTCTATGGAAAATTTTCTCAAAATTTTATTTCTAAAGAAAATTTTGTCAACATTTTATTTCTATAGAAAATGTTGTTAATATTTTATTTCTATTTTATTTTCTCGAAATTTTATTTCTATAGGAAATTTTTCCAAAATTTTATTTCTGAAGAATATTTTGTCAACATTTGATTTCTATAGAAAATTTTGTTAATATTTTATTTATATTTTATTTCCTCGAAATTTTATTTCTATAGAAAATTTTGTCAACATTTTATTTCTATAGAAAATTTTGTCAAAATTTTATTTCTAAAGAAAATGTTGTCAAAATTTTATTTCTACAGAAAATTTTTACAAAATTTTATTTTTATAGAAAATTTTGTCAAAATGTTATTTCTATAGAAATTTTGTAAAAATTTTATTTCTATAGAAATTTTGTCAAAATTTTATTTCTATAGAAATTTTGTCAAAATTTTATTTCTATAGAAAATTTTGCCACGAAAATTTATTTCTATAGAAAATTTTGTCAAAATTTTATTTCTATAGAAAATTTTGTAAACATTTTATTTCTATAGAAAATTTTGTCAACATTTTATTTCTATAGAAAATTTTGATAATTTTATTTCTATAGAAAATTTTGTTAATATTTTATTTCTATTTTATTTTCTCGAAATTTTATTTCTATAGAGAATTTTCTCAAAATTTTATTTCTATAGAAGATTTTGTCAACATTTTATTTCTATAGAAAATTTTGTCAACATTTTTTTTTTCTATAGAAAATTTTTTCAAAATTTTATTTCTATGGAGAATTTTCTCAAAATTTTATTTCTTTAGGAAATTTTCTCAAAATTTTATTTATATACAAAATTTTCCCAAAATGTTATTTCTATAAAAAATGTAATTTTGTCAATATGAAAATTTTGTCAATATTTTATTTCTATAGAAAATTGTGTCAAAATTTTATTACTATAGAAAATTTGTTCAACATTTTAATTCTATAGAAAATTTTTTCAACATTTTACTTCTATAGAAAAATTTTTCAAAATTTTATTCTATAGAAAATTTTGTCAAAATTTTAATTCTATAGAAAATTTTATCAAAATTTTATTTCTATAGAAAATTTTGCCAAGAAAATTTATTTCTATAGAAAATTTTGTGAAAATGTTATTTCTATAGAAAATTTTGTGAAAACGTTATTTCTATAGAAAATTTTGTTAAAATTTTATTTCTATAGAAAAATTTCTCAAAATTTTATATCTATAGAAAATTTTTTTAATGTTTTATTTCTGGATTTATTTAAAGAAAATCATAATAATTTAAATTAACTTGTATTAATTATATTTATCATAAATCATTTTACATATTAATTACAATTAATTTTTTAAATCAATTTATTCTACATTAAATTAGAACTATTATATATGTGCTATATTAATTTGAATTATGTTTACTTAAATATTATTATAATACAACATACAAAGTAAATAAGAAGGAAAATAATTGGGTATAAATTTTAGTAAATTAATTTGAAGTGGGTTTGTTTTAATAAGTATTAAATAATTTGCTTCCAAATAAATTGTAAAAATAATTTATAATAAAATTATTAGAATTAAATTAAAAAAATATATTTTATTATTATTGTTATATATAACTATTATTGTTATATATAACTAATAACTAATAAATAATAAATATAAATATTGTTATCAAAGTTTTTTTCAATAAATCAAAACAAATATATTTTATAAAGATTATATATAAGATCAATTGTGAGCATAATATATTTGTTGTTTGCTTTAAATTGTTAATTTGTATTTCATCATTCAAATTAGTTAATTATCTCAATATTTGATAAATGTTAACAATAAAACTTTTCATTCTTATCATTTTAGCAAATGCAATAAACAAACTTTGTCATAGAAACCTACACTGAGTGATCCAATCCGTTCGTTGGCTTCTATCATCAATGAATCTCCAAGCAATTTGATACTAAACCACGATATCAAAATTTTATTTCTATAGAAGATTTTGTCAACATTTTATTTCTATAGAAAATTTTGTCAAAATTTTTTTCTATAGAAATTTTTTTCAAGATTTTATTTCTATGGAGAATTTTCTCAAAATTTTATTTCTTTAGGAAATTTTCTCAAATTTTATTTATATACAAAATTTTCTCAAAATGTTATTTCTATAAAAAATGTAATTTTGTCAATATTTTATTTCTATAGAAAATTGTGTCAAAATTTTATTACTATAGAAAATTTGTTCAACATTTTATTTCTATAGAAAATTTTTTTAACATTTTACTTCTATAGAAAAATTTTTCAAAATTTTATTCTATAGAAAATTTTGTCAAAATTTTAATTCTATAGAAAATTTTATCAAAATTTTATTTCTATAGAAAATTTTGCCAAGAAAATTTATTTCTATAGAAAATTTTGTGAAAATGTTATTTCTATAGAAAATTTTGTAAAAATGTTATTTCTATAGAAAATTTTGTTAAAATGTTATTTCTGTAGAAAAATTTCTCAAAATTTTATTTCTATAGAACATTTTTTCAATATTTTGTTTCTGGATTTATTTAAATAAAATCATAATAATTTAAATTGACTTTTATTAATTATATTTATCATAAATCATTTTACATATTAATTACAATTAATTTTTTAAATCAATTTATTCTACATTAAATTAGAACTATTATATATGTGCTAGATTAATATGAATTATGTTTACTTAAATTTTATTATCATACAACATACAAAGTAAATAAAAAGGGAAATAATTGGGTATACATTTTGGTAAATTAAATTGAAGTGGGTTTGTTTTAATAAGTTTTAAATAATTTGCTTCCAAATAAATTGTAAAAATAATTTATAATAAAATTATTAGAATTAAATTAAAAAAAATATTTTATTATTATTGTTATATATAACTAATAACTAATAAATATAAATATTGTTATCAAAGTTTTTTTTTTCAATAAATCAAAACAAATAAATTTTATAAAGATTATATATAAGATCAATTGTGAACATAATATATTTGTTGTTTGCTTTAAATTGTTAATTTGTATTTCATCATTCAAATTAGTTAATTATCTCAATATTTGATAAATGTTAACAATAAAACTTTTCATTCTTATCATTTTAGCAAATGCAATAAACAAACTTTGTCATAGAAACCTACACTGACTGATCCAATCCGTTCGTTGGCTTCTATCATCAATGAATCTCCAAGCAATTTGATACTAAACCACGATATCATTTGATTTCTACACCTACTACACTAAAAGGCATAAAATCGACGTCGTCGACCCTAAAACGATCATAAAGTAAAGCCTTATCTTTAGAATTTTTTCTCTAAAGATTACAAGGCAAAGGCATTTTTCTCAATTAGCCCAACAAACCTGGATGTGGATAGACGCCAGTGGTGGTGGTGGCAGTTATTAAGAGAGTAAATGGTGAAAATTTAGATAGGAGATTGAGAAAGAAGGTAGATTGCATTGCAGGCCAACACTACCAAATGCTGATAGTGATTCGAATACCTGAGTTAGTCCCAAACTGGAAAATGTCAAAAACTAAAGAGCATTAGTTGTGAGCTGAAGATGGCCGGGTAAAAAACGTAACGGAGAAAATTTAAATAAAATATAATAAAGTAATGAATGGAGTTGGCTGTAAAAGCAATGGTCTAAAAAATAAGAGAAGAAAATCCTACAAAAAATAAATAAAATATCTGTGATATACATATCCATATTTAGTTTTTTTTTTGTGGTAACTGTTATTTCAATTGTATTTGGCTGTGATAATAATGCCTGTAATCAATAAACGCTTGCTGCCCATTAAGGCCCATTACTTCTTTTTCATGGCAGGTATGTTAGTTGTTAGTGAAGAAAAAACATTTTTCCTAATTTGTGTTTTTTCCCTTTTAAGCAATGGGCCCTATTTTGCCTCAAATTTCGGTAATTGGTAAACAATTCGGAATTTCACCCGAAGTAATGGGATATATTATGTGTATATTGCCGGTGATGTATGTTATAGCGAAACCCATGTTTGGATTTGTGGCTGATTATTTTGCGGTAAGTAACAAGGATGTAGTAGAAATATTTTGTATTACAATTATTTTTATATTCGTGGTTGTTGAAAAGAAAATTCCAAATATCAATATATAAATTTTTGAGCACGGGTTAGAGTGCATTTTTCAAGTGGTACTTTTCCAGAAGTCAAATCAAAAATGTACATAAAACAGCTACATAAGCTTTCGGTCTTTTAAGAATCATTCCTTCCAGCGTTTTAGATGGTAACTTAAGTTATATGAGGAAGCCGGATATTTTAAACTCATTAAGACTATCCAGTCTATCGGTTTATATGGAAGCTACACTGAAAAAAAGCATGCCCCTTTCCAAAGATTTTGTCTTTACTTTAAAAATTTTGGTATTTATTCCGAGCCAAAGAAGCGGAGGTTAAGGTTACTTTTAAGACTCAATTCTCTTTTAAATTTTGGTTTTGAGTTCTTGCTTCTAGGAAGCAAATTTTAATTTTCGCTGTTTATAACCTTCACCACTACTGTGGTACAGGGTATAATAAGTTTGTGCATTTGTATGTAACGCCAAGAAATAGTGGTCATAGACCCATCGTTTAGTATAGCGATCGGCTTAGAATTAAATTCTGAGTCGATTTAGCGATGTCCGTCTGTCTGTCTGTATATGTAATTTTGTGCACAAAGTACAGCTCGCAATTTAAGTCCGATCGTCCTCAAATTTGGCATAGGGTCGTTTCTTGAGACAGAGACAATCGCAATTAGTTTTGGAAAAAATCGGTTCAGATTTAGATATAGCTGCCATATATATTTATCCCCGATTTGGTCATAGTTAGCGTGTTTATCAACCGATTTTCTTGAAATACCGTACATCCAAATATTTTATGAATCTCGAAAATCTTGTAAAATATCAGCCAAATCGGTTCAGATTTAGATACAGCTCCCATATATATCTTTCGTCCGATTTAGACTCATATGACCACAGAGGCCAAAGTTTACTACCGATCTACGTGAAATTTGGCACAGAGGGTAAAATTGACATTCTACCAATACTTGGTAAGTTTGATTGAAATCGGTTCAAATTTAGATATAGCTCCCATATATATCTTTCGTCCGATTTGAACTTATATGGCCACAAAAGCCAGAGTTTTGCCGTGATTTGCTTCAAATTTTGCACAAGGGATACGTTTAATAGTATCGTTAAGTGTGTCAAATTTTGTTAATATCGGTTCAGATTTAGATATAGCTCACATATATATCTTTCGCCCGATTTGTAATTTTTATGGTCTCAAAAGCCAGAGTTTTGCCCTGACTTACTTAAAATTTTGCACAAGCGGTACTTTTACCGATACTATTGTATGTGCCAAATATGGTCAAAATCGATTCAGATTTAGATATTGCTCCTATATATATCTTTCATCCGATTTGAAGTTATATGGCAGAATTATTACTCTAACAATACATGTCAAATTTAGTCAAAATCGGTTCAGATTATATATATATATATATATATATATATATATATATATATATATATATATATATATATATATATATATATATATATATATATATATATATATATATATATATATATATATATATATATATATATATATATATATATATATATATATATATATATATATATATATATATATATATATATATATATATATATATATATATATATATATATATATATATATATATATATATATATAGCTCCCATATATACGTACACCAGAGTTGGGGAAATATGGTAAACTGTTACATATTTTAGACCCATTTTCAATGGAAGTTTCCTCCAATTAACTGGATAGCGTTAGCCTATTCTAGAAATTTTGTAGAAGAAAACAAATTGTCTCCTTTATATAGCTTCCAGCAAATGTGAAGTAGTTGAGATGGTAACCCAAATTTTGGCCTACATAGGGGTGAAGGGTATAATATAGTCGGTCCCGCCCGACTTTACTTACTTGTTTTCTTCATATATTATCAAAGTCCTTTAAAAACGTGTTAACAACAACTTTATTTTCCAAACTAAGACTCGACTTCCAGCAAATATTTTGCTATGTTTCAAATAAAAAAAGTCTTTAAAATAAAGTGTTGAAAAACATGTCAAGATGCAAAAAGACAACAAATTTAAAGACAACCACTTTTACGTATAGCCCCCATATAAATCGATGGCCATATTTGACTTTCTGGGCCTTCTAAAAGAGCACATTTCATCTGATCCGGTTGAAATATCGTACGCGAAGTTAGTCTATGATTCATAATTATTTATACACTGAAAAAAAAATATTGTCGTGAGGTCAAAGATTTCATGTCTTTAAAATTATGAATGCAAATTTTGCTTAGCATAGTAGACGCATTCCACTTATATAAAGTTTTTTTCCTGTTCAAAAGTCGATAAACTTTTCAATGAAGTCGTATTGTCCTTATAATTAAGCGATTTCACTTAAAAATGGGTATCATAACATGAAAGCAAAAATGTTTGGGCTAAGGTCTACTTGACTTTAATAATTCAGAAAAATTCTTTAAATTTAATGAAATTGTCTTTAAATTTGTTGTCTTTTTGCATCTTGACATGTTTTTCAACACTTTATTTTAAAGACTTTTTTTATTTGAAACATAGCAAAATATTTGCTGGAAGTCGAGTCTTAGTTTGGAAAATAAAGTTGTTGTTAACACGTTTTTAAAGGACTTTGATAATATATGAAGAAAACAAGTAAGTAAAGTCGGGCGGGACCGACTATATTATACCCTTCACCCCTATGTAGGCCAAAATTTGGGTTACCATCTCAACTACTTCACATTTGCTGGAAGCTATATAAAGGAGACAATTTGTTTTCTTCTACAAAATTTCTAGAATAGGCTAACGCTATCCAGTTAATTGGAGGAAACTTCCATTGAAAATGGGTCTAAAATATGTAACAGTTTACCATATTTCCCCAACTCTGGTGTACGTATATATGGGAGCTATATATATATATATATATATATATATATATATATATATAGCTCCCATATATACGTACACCAGAGTTGGGGAAATATGGTAAACTGTTACATATTTTAGACCCATTTTCAATGGAAGTTTCCTCCAATTAACTGGATAGCGTTAGCCTATTCTAGAAATTTTGTAGAAGAAAACAAATTGTCTCCTTTATATAGCTTCCAGCAAATGTGAAGTAGTTGAGATGGTAACCCAAATTTTGGCCTACATAGGGGTGAAGGGTATAATATAGTCGGTCCCGCCCGACTTTACTTACTTGTTTTCTTCATATATTATCAAAGTCCTTTAAAAACGTGTTAACAACAACTTTATTTTCCAAACTAAGACTCGACTTCCAGCAAATATTTTGCTATGTTTCAAATAAAAAAAGTCTTTAAAATAAAGTGTTGAAAAACATGTCAAGATGCAAAAAGACAACAAATTTAAAGACAATTTCATTAAATTTAAAGAATTTTTCTGAATTATTAAAGTCAAGTAGACCTTAGCCCAAACATTTTTTCTTTCATGTTATGATACCCATTTTTAAGTGAAATCGCTTAATTATAAGGACAACACGACTTCATTGAAAAGTTTATCGACTTTTGAACAGGAAAAAAACTTTATATAAGTGGAATGCGTCTACTATGCTAAGCAAAATTTGCATTCGTAATTTTAAAGACATGAAATCTTTGACCTCACGACAATATTTTTTTTTTTTCAGTGTATAAATAATTATGAATCATAGACTAACTTCGCGTACGATATTTCAACCGGATCAGATGAAATGTGCTCTTTTAGAAGGCCCAGAAAGTCAAATATGGCCATCGATTTATATGGGGGCTATCTATACGTAAAAGTGGTCCGATTTTACCCGTTAGCAATAGCATCCGACCTACATCAATAACAACCCTTTGTGCTTCTCTCGGACTATAAATAGTAAAAGGTTTTTTTTTTTTGTGGTGGTATTTATACCTTTGAAAGACGCTTATATGAAACGCATATATTTTCAAAGATTTCAACTCTTATATACCCTCAGTAGTCCACCCTTAATATTGAATAAATGTTTTCAAAAAATATATTCTAATATATTTATTCACAATAAAATGTTGCGCTTTTTTCAAACCCAATTTTTATTTATTTCAGCATTTCCGTAAATTCATATTCATTGCCTTAATTGTGGGCATGACTTTATCCTACGCCGCCTTTTATTTTATACCACAACCCCATGGATCCTTTTTCATACCGAATGAAGTGTGGAATGTTAGCCTGGCAACTCAGAAGATATCAAATTGCAGTTCGGAGGTAAAAATAACTTTTTTTATTTTAACATTCATTTCATAAAATTAATAATACCTGTATGGCAGATTGTTTATTGATCGTACTGGGAAGGTTATCTTATCGGAATCATTAGTAAGAGAGTAAAATACTAAAACAAATTGTTAGAAAAATACTAAAACAAATTGTCAAATTAGAAATTCATTGTTTTGGGGGTAATGCTTTCAAATAATAACAATAAAATGGGAAAGATGAAAATCAAACCCTTAAACAGAATAAATGGAACATAGAAAAATGCATTTGAATTCATAATCCCATGGGGAGTAGTGGTCGGGGACTAACATATACTAGCAAATATTTTCTTAGATTTTCCTTTCGATTTTTCTTTAATTTTTGATGTCTATGTTCTATCTATTTTCAGCTTTTGACGGAATCCAATTTGTGTAAATCCCTGCGCAAAGCTGAATGTTCCGATTTATCAAAGGCTTTAGCATTTGATGCATATTTTGTGGATATATACAATCCAACCGTATCGCATTTGAATTTAAGCACAAATTTTGAAAAGTCTCCAGTACAATACCATGTATGTCTTGATCCCAAACCCCATGGGGTGTACAATCTTTCAACCGGCTTATTCAATGGTACATGCGATTTCCGCTCGGATTTACAAACGAATTGCCTATACAGCTCAGCTACATTTTGGTTATTTGTCACCTTTATGTTTGCCGGTACAATTGGATTCAATGTCACCAATTCAATATCGGATGCCATATGCTTTGATATGCTTGGCGATACAGCGGAACATAAATATGGTGCTCAAAGAGTTTGGGGTACTATAGGATTTGGTTTGACCGCATTGATATCGGGTATTGTAGTCGATTTGTGGACAGTGGAAACATTGAAAAGTTTCACACCAGCCTTAGTAATAATGTTGGTATTCAGCACTTTCGATTTGTTGAGTGTTTCAAAATTGAAACTTCCAAAATTATCCTCCTCGGAATCGATAACCAAAGATGTATGGGAATGTATAAGTCAACCATCGGTGGCAACTTTCTTGGTATTTGCCACAATTGCTGGAATTATAGATTCTTTCATCATATTCTATATGTTTTGGCATGTGGAACAGGTGGCAGAGGAGACGGGATTCACCGATCAAATCAAATTGATAGAAGGATGTGTGGTGGCAGCTGAATGTTTAGCCGGCGAAGTGCCTTTCTTCTTTTACAGTGGTAAAATTATTAAAAAATTGGGCTATGTCCACTGTATGAGTATGTGTTTCTTTTTCTATGCCATACGTTTGGCTTTAATTTCATGGATACCAAATCCTTGGTATTTAGTAGGAGTGGAATTGTTCTTCCAGGTATTTTCAAATATTTTCCTTTTTATGAAAAATTATAATGTTCTGTGTGATTACTTCCAGGGTTGTACCTATGCTCTTTGCTACACGGTGATAGTGGCCTATGCTTCTGAGGTGGCTCCCCCGGGTACAAGTGCCACCATACAAGGTCTTATAGCCGGCATGGATGATGGCTTGGGTTTCAGTATTGGCTCTCTTATAGGAGGTTTTGCTATGAAATACTTTGGTGGTAGAAGTAGCTTTAAATATTTCTCTATTATGGCCATATGTACATGTGTGGCCCATATTATATTAAGACCGGCATCTAGAAAGCGTCAATATTTACCCAAGACTGGCTACAAACCACCCGCCGAACAAGAAATGATCCCCATCAAAGAAGGACAAGTGAATATGCACTGAAAACTAATATGTATCTGAGATATCCTATTAGTTTTATATCATAGATAGATAATATGCGAATGGTAGAAAAGCTTATATGTGTTATTGTTAATGACAATTTCTTCTGTATTTGTAAGATTTTTAGATTATAAGACACGTCCAACGAGAAATTTTTACTGAACATGTATTAAGAAACATTTTCTTATGTCTTTTCATTTTTGTACACTTTTGTAATGTATTAATAAGTTAACGATCAAATAATAAAATCTGACCTATAATGTTATCTGGTATTCAGTCTGCTTTCGAGTAGGTTAGGTTAGGTATAGTGGCAGCCTTATATTTCAGGCTCACTAAGTCTATTCAGTTAATTATTCTATCACAATGGTGAACTTCTCTCTTATTACTTATATTTAGCTCAATGACAAGGGATCTACTTTTTATAGCCAAGTCCAAACGGCGAAACCACTTCGAGAAGCTTTGAAACACTCAGAAACATGTCACCAGCATTACTGATAGGGGAAAATCCAGCGCTCAAAACCTTTTTGGTTTTCGTTGGAAACTGAGGTTCAACCCGCGACCCTACATATGCAAGGCGGGCATTCTAACCATTTCACCACGGTGGCTCCCAAGGCTTGAGCTATCGAAAGACTAAACTATTTATGGTCCCTTTGGGGTTTTCATGATTTTTAGAAATGATTTACATACTGATGCTATCATAAAGCATCTGTTGCCTTTAGATAGTTTGGGCAAACGTCTCTAAAAATATTTGGCAGCACGATCACAAGCGACGGAGTTTATCCACTTTTGGAGTCTGTACACATGCCACTAATTATATTTAAGTACTTACGTTTTCGGATGTCGTCTAGCAAGCTTTTCAGGCCTTACAGTTCAAAATTTAAACTTCATTAATTCACAAAAGGCTCACCTTTTTTATTTCATCCCACTGTGCGATGGTTTACATCGTTTCAGTTTTCCATATAGTTCAAATAGAGGTTGATAACCTAATTTTACTTCGTCGTAACTTTTATGAAGAGATGTTTAATAATGACCCCATATAAGCTGATTCTCTTCCAGATGATCAAGAGTTTCTGAGAGTTACTTGAAATTTGTTATCTGGGATTAACAGATATGCTAAATAAATATAAATTTTATAGGTTGAGGTTTTTCCTTAGCCACCGACCCTTCTATTTTATTTTTTGAATATATAGAAGTCAAAATTTTTGGACCTAAAAGTAGATACTATGTTTGGTTTTGCCCTATAACATAAAATAAGAAGTTTAAAATTATATATTAAAAATCTACTTAAAAATCTACTTAAAGTGGATTTGAAATCCCTTTTTTATAAGGTAAATGACGGTTGAAATCTAGTTAAAGTGGATTTTGGAAGTGTAATATGTATGAGGTATATGACGACAATTATATTTTTATAAAATCTTGTCAAGTCATGAAAGAAAATATATCGGACAGTGGTTAAGAACTATTCATATAAATTCCATCTAAATTCATTGATTCATAAAAGTAACCGTAAAAGCACTTTGGCTTATAGCGTGGAAATATGATGATTTTAGCCAGCTTTCGCACTAAATCATACTTCTTTTGTGCTCTTATGCATCCTTTTCACTGTACATTTCTCTGCTTCAAAGAACCCAGTGTTCCTTTCAAACTTTGTATTTTGTCCCTGTTTCCAACTTGGTCCTGGCTATGGATCCTCCCTTCTCCTATATGGCGCACATTATATCCAAGAATGGAAGGCTGTGATTATTGTCCATTTTTTAGTTTTTTTGAATATTTTTTTTCATGGATTCATTTAACCATTGATGATACTGTTACGTTTTTATATTTAGGCGTTTTTAATTATCCGACAATTAAAACACAGTTCTTTTGAATAACGACAATCTACAATTTATTTACTATGACTTCACACTTTACAATTCGTTCACACTGAAGTTATTCGTTTGACGCTTTAATTAAGACTGACTCCTTAGCAGCATGCGAGCGCTTTTATATATGACGGTGTGGCAATACGAGAACATTCTGGTAGCACTACAATATTCTGGCAACGCCAGAACATTCTTAGACAATGCTAGAAGGATCTACGACCATTAAGTTGTTCGTCTGGTGGCTGCCAAACACATACACACTCACATAGATATATGCTCGCATTACTACAAGAACAAAAACAATGACAATATACAATGAGATGAAATGAGAATGCAAAATAACAAAGCAAAGGGGTTGTTATCAAAGAGAGTGAGAACTTACATGAAAATAAGCAAACAAAAGAACATAAAAGAAATTCCGGAAAGTGCTAGAAAATGAATAGATGATTCCAACAAGTTATAACGAAATTTTATCGTTACAATTTGAAATTTAAATTAACGGAAACTAATTTAAATAAACTTAAATCTATAATTATCAAATTCGTAACAATACATTTGTACTCAGGTATATACTCCAGGATATTGAAATTTTTTGAAAATTTTCTGAAGTAGTGCTTAAGGACGTTTTTATAAGAAATATTTTTGTCTTTTATTTCAATACAAGTATATTATTTTTAAAAATAAATAAAATAAATGTAATAATAAAAAATAATTTAATAATTTTACTGCCTTTTCGTGGAATTTGCGTTCGCCTCGAGACGAACGATTCGTCAAAAATCCCATATTGATGTCTCGAAGAGTTTGTGATATCCCAATTGTTTCTGTATTCGATAGTAAGTCGTCATGACAAAATTCAGGATTCTCTAAAGAATATATCAAAAGTTATTTTAGTTTCAATCTATACGAACGAGTCGATTTTGTGTTTCATGAACTGGCAGCTAATATTTGGTACATGCATATAAAATTTTGTCATTTATACCTCATTCACATTACACTTCCAAAATTCACTTTAACTATATTTCAACTGTCATTTGCCTTATACGTAAAAGATTTCAAATCCACTTTTAGTAGATTTCGAGCCTAATGTGAATGAGCTATTACCTCACATTGATATACGTTGGCAATGTCCTTAATATGAAGGCATTGGCATCACCATGTCGTTAGCAGTTTGGCAGCACTCCTTCCGCCGCCAGTCTGTTTACTTAAACGCCGTCATTAGTTGCTGCAATAATAAAATAAAAGCGTTCCAATCACACAACTTACTCCCCCCAACAACCAACCAATAATCAATCAACGGCCCTTGGGTGTCTATGATTTTCGTCTAACCCAACATGCATGATGCGTTGAGGGGGACAATGGAACGCTTTTGAATTAGATTATTCTACAAAAGACAGACAAGGGCAGATGAGCAGTTTTTGCACAATTTTCTGGTAAAATCAAGGATTTAGTTGTTCAACGAATTTTTTGTGGGCTTTTGGAAGAATTTTTCACATCTTTGAGGTAAGTACAGCATCAGATAATAACATAATTCCATAAAACTTCCAATTATATTGTATTTGCTATGGGCTCAACTTGATAAATATTGACAACAAATGCAAAGATTATTTCAACAAGACAGAGATTTTCTCTCCACAATGTAGAGAGGAAATGTCATTGCTCTGAAGAGAGAAAGAGCTCATATGAACAAAATAAATCAATCATAAATCAATATGATTTACGAACTGCCTATTATAATGTTCGTCATTATGTTGTGCGTGTGTTTAACACAAATATATATTAAATTGAAATAACCATACGTTGATTGAAGAGTTTGTCTTTCTTTTTGAGAGGAAGTGCTCGATTAGAGTGTTGACAAACTAAAAAATCAACCGTTTCATTAACGTTAATGTATTAATACATGACATTCCACTTTTATGTATATGTTGGTGTAATTCACATTAGTCGATAGTGCCATCTAGTGTCCTATTTATACAACGATGAAACTGTTTTGAGAAATGTTAAGAAATTTGGTACTGTATACATATTTGTTTATATTTTACAGATGGCGTCCGCTTCGAGTAGCAGTGCTAGGCACCTTTTTGATGATTGGTAAGTCTCTTTACTAAGTGAGTCAACAGATGGCGCACATAAAATATATATAAAAAAATATATAGTCAATAGCTAAGGGAATGGGTTGGTTGTATACACGGTTGCCACTCGTGTCAAAACTAATTTACCAAAATGTTAAGAAAATTTTACCAAAAATCTACCAAATTTAAAAACTCTTATTTTAAAGGAAGTTTTTCATTTCTATAAGAAATTTTGTCAAAATTTTATTTCTATAGAAAATTTTGTCAAAATTTTTTTTCTATAAAAATTTTTTTCAAAATTTTATTTCTATAAAAAATTTTGTCAACATTTTATTTTTATAGAAAATTTTGTCAAAATTTGATTTCTATAGAAAATTTTGTCAAAATTTTATTTCTATAGAAAATTTTGTCAAAATTTCATTTCTATAGAAAATTTTGTCAAGATTTTATTTCTATTGGAAATTTTGTCAAAATTTTATTTTTATAGAAAATTTTGTCAAAATTTTATTTCTATAGAAAATTTTGTCAAAATTTTATTTCTATAGAATATTTTGTCAAAATTTTATTTCTATAGAAAATTTTGTCAAAATTTTATTTCTATAGAAAATTTTGTCAAAATTTTATTTCTATAGAAAATTTTGTCAAAATTTTATTTCTATAGAAAATTTTGTCAAAATTTTATTTCTATAGAAAATTTTGTCAAAATTTTATTTCTATAGAAAATTTTGTCAAAATTTGATTTCTATAGAAAATGTTGTCAAAATTTTATTTTTATAGAAAATTTTGTCAGAATTTTATTTCTATAGAAAATTTTGTCAAAATTTGATTTCTATAGAAAATGTTGTCAAAATTTTATTTTTATAGAAAATTTTGTCAGAATTTTATTTCTATAGAAAATTTTGTCAAAATTTCATTTCTATAGAAAATTTTCTGAAAATTGCATTTCTATAGAAAATTTTGTGAAAATTGCATTTCTATAGAAAATTTTGTCAAAATTTTATTTCTATTGAAAATTTTGTCAAAATTTTATTTTTATAGAAAATTTTGTCAAAATTTTATTTCTATAGAAAATTTTGTCAAAATTTTATTTCTATAGAAAATTTTGTCAAAATTTTATTTCTATAGAAAATTTTGTCAAAATTTTATTTCTATAGAAAATTTTGTCAAAATTTTATTTCTATAGAAAATTTTGTCAAAATTTTATTTCTACTGAAATTTTATCAAAATTTTATTTCAATGGAAATGAAACAAAAAAAAAAAAAAAACAAATGTTGTCAAAATTTTATTTCTATAGAAAATTTTGTTAAAATTTTCTTTCTATAGAAAATTTTGTGAAAATTTTATTTCTATAGAATATTTTGTGAAAAATTTTTTTCTATAAAAATTTTTGTCAGAATTTTATTTCTATAGAAAATGATGTCAAAATTTTATTTTTATAGAAAATTTTGTCAAAATTTTATTTTTATAGAAAATTTTGTCAAAATCTTATTTTTATAGAAAATTTTGTCAAAATTTTATTTTTATAGAAAATTTTGTCAAAATTTTATTTCTATAAAAATTTTTGTCAGAATTTTATTCTCTTGAAAATTTTGTCAAAATATTATTTCTATAGAAAATTGTGTCAAAATTTTATTTCTATAGAAAATTTTGTCAAAATTTTATTTCTATAGAAAATTTTGTCAAAATTTTATTTTTATAGAAAATTTTGTCAAAATTTTATTTCTATAGAAAATTTTGTCAAAATTTTATTTCTATAGAAAATTTTGTCAAAATTTTATTTCTATAGAAAATTTTGTCAAAAAATTTATTCCTAAAGAATTTTGTCAAATTTTAATTTCTATAGACAATTTTATCAATATTTTATTTCTATTGAAAATTTTGTCAAAATTTTATTTCTACTGAAATTTTATCAATATTTTATTTCAATGGAAATGAAACAAAAAAAAAAAACAAATGTTGTCAAAATTTTATTTCTATAGAAAATTTTGTCAAAATTTTATTTCTATAGAAAATTTTGTCAAAATTTTATTTCTATTGGAAATTTTGTCAAAATTTTCTTTCTATTGGAAATTTTGTCAAAATTTTATTTCTATAGAAAATTTTGTCAAAATTTTATTTCTATAGAAAATTTTGTCAAAATTTTATTTCTATAGAAGATTTTGTCAAAATTTTATTTCTATAGAAAATTTTCTCAAAAATTTTAATTTCTATAGAAAATTTTGTCAATATTTTATTTCTGTTGAAAATTTTGTCAAAACTTTATTTCTACTGAAATTTTATCAAAATTTTATTTCAATGGAAATGAAACCAAAACAAAAAAAAAAAAAAAATAAAATAAATTACTTAAAAAAACAAATTGATCGAAATAATAATTAAAAAGTCGATCTTTTCCAAAAACGGTCAATTAAAAAGTTCTATACCCACGCTTGCCACAATTGGTAGAATTCTTACAAAGCGATTGATTTTTATTGGTTAGTACATTAGTAGACTTATTGGCATTTTGGTCGAATTTTTAAAAATTTTCGCTTCCAACTTAACCATTTAACTCGTGCCAATAAACAATTTCGGAAATTTTACCAAAAATCTACCAAATTTAAAAACTCTTTAGTTTGAAGGAAATTTTTCATTTGAATAAGAAATTATGTCAAAATTTTATTTTTTTTTTAATTTTTATTTCTATAGGAATATTTATTTTTTTCTATAGAAAATTTTATCAAAATAGTATTTCTATAAAAATTAGGTACCTCTTAAATGGAGAGGAATATTTTACAAAATCTATCAAGACACGAAGAATTCTATCAATCAATAAAAAATCTACCATATTTGGTAGAATTCTACCAACTGTGGCAACCGTGGTTGTATATGGACCAAAGAGAATGGTTTCTGAACTTTACATTATTTCCACAAAGTTTGGTTGTTTGTAGGATAGAAATTCATTGAAATGTGAGAAAATTTTCTTTGGGATGTGGGTTAAAATAAATAACCAAATTAGTGGAGACTATCAAAAAATTATATAGACTATTTAGTGTGTTGTTTAAGATTGAAAAATACCAAAATCATATTCCTTAAGAACCGTCTTAATTGAAAATTTATTTTGTTTTTAGTAAAAAACGATTATGTGCCCGTGTGGCTGTGAATGTCAACAATATGGGTTCCGTGGCTCGACAAGTTGTACGAAGTTCAAAATCAAACGAGGTAAGCTTTACTAAAACCATTAAAAACAAATATTTGTAATCTTAATACCTTTCATTTTCTTTTGATTTTTTCAGATTTTGGGACAGTCTATAAGAAATTTCACACAAGTGGATATAGTCTCAGATTATAGTGCCCAAAATCTTAATAAAATGTCTTTGATATTACAACATGTTAGCTATCACTATGATGCCATGGATGATAGTGTCAATCATTTGGATTACCTTAAGGAACAGGTACAAGATATGGAAAGGTGACTGGAGGCCAAAAAGTGAGGTCATGCAGTTACATCACAAAGCCAAACAACATTTAAATACTCTCCTCGTAGTTAAAGAAAATTAATTCGGTTTTTTGTTATTAGCAATTTTTTTTATATAGTTTATTTTAATTTTTCAATGGTTTCATTTAACCATTGATGATACATTTGTACTCTAGTATAGACTCCAGGATATTGAGCTTTTGCACAATCCACGCCAAAAGAAACAACACCCACTAATCTTGGTGAACTATCGATGGTACTACGAGCTATTAGTGGACCACCCGAATCACCTTGACAACTATCTCTTCCACCTTTATCAACACCGGCACATAACATATTCTTATTGATCTTCAGCAAAGCCTTATAGGATTCATAGCATATTCTAGGGGGGATTTTATTCACCGTCGTGTATCTTAAGACTGGAGATACTTGGGGAATAGCACTGTGTTGAGTACCCCAACCGGATACCCAAAGCTCTTGGTATTCTTTAAGTGTACCAGTTTCCTCCATTAATTGTATCGCCTGAACATAGCCATTATAGACCAAGGGCATTTGTAATTTCAACAAGGCTATATCGTTTATGGTCTTATTGTAATTTTCATGTTTTACAATTTCCTTCACTGGTACTATAATACCTCCCATGTAATGATAACTGGACCCAGCTCTTATTGTATAGAGATATGGATTGCTATAATGATCGACACAATGGGCCGCTGTTAGGACTAGATCTTCTCGTATAATCGATGCTCCACAGATATGCCTATTGGATATTTGTAATGACACCTGATAGGGAAAATAGCTTATAGATGTTTCCCAACCTCCAACAATACGGCCCTCTCTAGGATTTGAATCGTCTTGAGTGCCATCGTATATTGCACCTACTTGCACCAAAAGCCACCAGGCAAATATAAATGAGATTTCCGATTTCATGATGAATGAAGAATTATTTTTGATATGACTTTTTGCAAGCCAGCCCCTTTTATATGGATCACTTGGAGATTTTATCTTCTATTATCATAAAGTTTATATGAAGTTATCTACAAAAAACGGGGTCATATTCATTTTATCTTACAGTTGGCAAGATCATGGTCAAATTATTAGAATATCTCCTAGTTTTTATATTTAAACAGTAATGTGTTAGAATTCTCACCTAGTTTAAGTATTTATTACTAGAGATTATGTCTGGAGTGATAATGGCACTGCTCTTGGCAAGCGGAAGTTCATTGGCCCGCATAGCTGGGCAAATGGATACCCCATATTTATGATTCATACATTTAGGAAATGAAAGATAGTCATTATATAGATATGGATACCAATGCTGGAGTTGTTCTGACAAGCATGTGTTTAGTTTAATTGTACCTATAATTTAAGTTTCGATCTCTTACATTTAGTTTAGTTATATTTAAAATTATTTTAAGTTAAATTAAGTATTTATATAATAAATAATTCTTTTTAATCTTATATTGTCAATCCTGATTATTCGATTCTGTTTTTATGACTGCCACCATAGAATAGGGAATATAAACAATTCCTAATATCTTTTAGTTACATTGAAATATATACAATGAGGGTCCGATACTTTTATATTTGAATATATTATCACATACACAGAAAAAAATTCACGAAATTAATTGATTAAATTAATTTGTAATTGAAATGTCTTCAATCACATAAATGATAGTGTCAATCACCAAAGTCAATTAAAAAACAAGTATATACGGCCGTAAGTTTGGCCAGGCCGAATCTTATGTACCCTCCACCATGGATTGCGTAGAAACTTCTACTAAAGACGGTCATCCACAATTAAATTACTTGGGTTGCGGCCGATGGCAAGGCATCTTAAGACTTCTTAACATCATCTTCTAAATTGTAAGTTAGTCCATGCGGGATATATAGTAGGCACAAGAAAGGTCGATTTAAAACGTATATATTCAGTTCATGACCAGTATATTTAGGGAAGAAATAATTACGAACCGATATGAACTTTTGTGATGTAATTATAGAGCCAGAATTGAAATATGAGGGTCGCTTTACATATACAATTATGAACACGAGTCTACCAAAAATGACAGATTATTTACTGTTTGGTAGAATTCTTGATGTTTTGGAAGATTTTGCAAAATATTTCTCTCTAACTATGAAATGCTTCATAAATTTTCTATAGAAATAAAATTTTGACAAAATTTTCTACAGAAATAAAATTCTGACAAAATTTTCTATAGAAATAAAATTTTGACGAAATTTTCTATAGAAATAAATTTTTGACAGAATTTTGTATAGAAATTATGTTTTGACAAAATTTCCTAAAGACATAAAATGTTGACAAACTTTTCTATAGAAATATAAAATTTTGACAAAATTTTCTATAGAAATATACAATTTTGACAAAATTTTCTATGGCAATAAATTTTGGTAGATTATTTTTGGCTCGAGTGGCAATTCTGATTTTTCTGAGATTGGGGATCGGTTTATTTGGGAACTATTATAGATCGATACGGACCAATTTTGGCATGGTTGTTATCGGCCATACACTAGCGAAATGTACCAAATTTCAACCGGATCAGATGAATTTTGCTCCTTCAAGAGGCTCCGGAGGTCAAATCTGGGGATCGGTTTATATGGGCGCTATATATTATTATGGTGGAGGGTATAATAAAATTATGAGGATTAAACATTTAAGCTTCCACCTCCAGTTCGAGGAAGTGAGCAGTCTCTAATGGATAAATCCAGAGTGAAGTTGGTGTAAGGTCTGTCGGTTATGCAGGATATGCGAAGAGATGCGACTTGGAGACACCAGAACTTAGCGGAGATATAACCGACCTGGTCTCTCTGGGAACCCTCTTCCCGACATCGTTGACCTGTGGTGGTCTTCCACCCAGCCCAACACTGCACTTGTAGGTAGGAAGCTATTGCTTTCCGAGCCGCTGTTACGTCCTCAATGCAGTCCTTATTCGCTCATCACTGTCATCGCCGATCAAGTGGTCAATTGAATGTAAATCCAACCGGATGCAGCACCGCGTGCATTTTGGACTCAGGCTGCAGATGCTGTTTTGGAAGGACACCCAAATCCGCAATGCAGTATTTTGCACCGTTTAAAGATTTCTCCATAGGGTATCGCCACCGTGGAGCAATGGCTAACATGCCTGCCTTGCATACGCAAGGTCGGTGGATTATCCCCTTCTTTAACTGGTTTCACCTCAATGCGGTCCAAATGGGGACCGCATAATCGATAAAGGGGATGATCAATCACGAATATTGGTATCAAGCTCTAGGTTTACTTCTTTGGTCCACTATGTGAAAATGGTTGCCGTCCATTTAGGAGAAGAAAGTTTCAGATTCCTGCTGACAAAGAAATCCCAAAGTGCAGGACTCATGCTGCAGATGCTGTTCTGGAGGTTTGAAGTGACATCCAGTGGCAATCCCTATCGTTTGAAGATTTTTACATTGGCTATCGCTTATACGGGGAGTCGAAACGGGGACCGCAATTGATAAGGGGACGTTCGATAGTCTTATAGGTCTTTTAAAGCGTCTTCTTATCTTTTCTCCCAAGTGCTACTAGCCAATGGCTTCTGGGTCTTCTATCAACTCCCAAGATCCTTGAGGTTCTTGGATATGGGAATGCTCTGGTCACGAATGTTGATATCAAACTCTAGGTTTACTTCTTTGGTCCACGATGTGAAAATGGTTGCCGTCGATTTAGCAGAAGAAAGTTTCAGATTCCTTCTGACAAAGAAATCCCTAAGAAATCCCATGCTGCAGATGCTATTCTGATGTTTTTGAGTGACATCCAGTGGCATCGTTTGAAGATTTCTCCATTGGGTATCGCTAATACTGGGAGTCCAAACGGGGCCCGCATAATCGAAGAGGACGACCAATAGGCTCATATGTCCTTTGAAGCGTCTCCTTATCTTTACCCCCAAGTGATACCAGCCAATGGGTCTTCTTTCAACCCCCATAATTTTTAGCAACCATTTCCGCATGCTTTTCAAAAAGGAACAAACTAGCAAACGTCACACCAAGAACCTTGAGGTTATTCCATATAGGGATGCTCTGACCAAGCAAGTGGATATCAAGCTCCAGGTTTACTTCTTTTTGCCGTCGATTTAGGAGCATAAAGTTTCAGATTCCTGCTGACAAAGAAATCCCTAAGCGCAGGGAGGTAGTCATTATTCTTCATCTAATAACCTATGGAGCTGCAGTTGTTGTTGGAGCTCCTAGGAGTAGAATATTATGAAGGACACGTTGATAATAAAATGAAAATTAAAAGACATTTTAATCATCAACTTCGAACTCGAGGAAGAGAGCTACACCTACTGGATGCAGGAGGGCAAGTGGAGCCATTATCCGGCACACTTTAATCGACAAGCACGGCTATCTCTCCATGGGACAAGTAAGTATGAATACAATAAAGTAAAGCGCTACATTTCTTTAATTTTTTTGCTCAAAAGCATAGAATTTTGGAAATAACATAAAATTTTGTAATCAGTTTAGATTTGTTCGAATTGCTTACCTTTGGCTCGAATTATGGCCTTTAAACGACCGACTCTGCCCAGGGTTTCAATATTGTATTTAGTATTGAGTTATGGTGGCAATTCTGGTACAGGAAGTGATAAATCATCATATTTAAAATTATATAAAAGACAGATTTCAGGGACTTTACCACCCTGGAGTAGGGTTAACTGAAGGTGACAAGCTCTGAAACCAAGTAATTTTCCCCGCGTGTAGGTTACAATAAAAATGTCTTAGCGCGTTTATTGTATTCCATGAAAATTCAAACTTATTGCCAATTTTCCAATTTCCTCAGTTTGAAGGTGTTTGCTTTTTTTTTTGCAAAAACGCTTCTATCATACAACGTCATGCTATTGACACTTCGTATAGGACTATAGGAGATGCCACACCAATAGCCAAAAAAAAAAACGACGCACATCGCTGCCATCAGTTCCGAGAATGCGTTGCATTGTAACAGAAGCGCAAACTACTGACTACCTCATTCGTTATTTCGATGTGGCAATGGCAGTGGCATCTGTAATAGCTTTTATCCGACAAATATTTTGTAATCGATCTTACGTGTGTCTGCATTGAGATTCACTTAAGTTTGAAAGGATTTCGCATACAATCCTTCTTTTGGCGCTTCCTTGCCATGCCATTATTCCGTATAATATCAAATATATTGAATGTTGCATCATTGTAGTGTGATTATGGGTAATTTCCGATGGCAAATTCCAATTCTCTTAGAGAGACAGAGCAAACTTTATTCCCTAGAAAATTTTGTCAACATTTTTGAAGTACCTCTTAGTTGGAGAGGAATATTCTGCAAAATCTACCAAAACAAAGAATTCTACTAATCTACCAAACAGAAAAAAATCTAAAATTTTTGGTAGAATTTTACAGTCGTCCGGACTCCACCATAATGTTATGGAATTTTCGTTTTTCAAAGCATAGCTTTACATTTATTCTTATAAACTATATCCCGAAATGCTGCTACTTTTTTCTCCGTTGATATACAACTTGCCGTCCAGTAGCAATGAATGTACTTGTGTTGATGGAATATTTATAATTTATTCATAAACCCAGTCAACGGCAGCGGGCTTCCAGTTAACAAGCTCCTTCTCATTGAACCACAAGGCAATTTCTTTGTTGGCAGATTCAACAGCATCACAGCCGTGGATAATGTTACGGTCAACTTGAATGCAGTAATCACCACGGATGGTTCCAGGCATGGAGTCAGCGGGGTTAGTGGCACCCAACATTTGACGGCCGGTCTTGACAACATTCAAACCTTCCCAAACCATGTGTACAACAGGGCCAGATGACATGTAGCTCACCAATCCGGGGAAGAAGGGACGAGCCGACAAATCAGCATAATGTTGCTCCAACAATTCCTTGGAAGCCCACATGAATTTCATGGCAACCAATTTGAAGCCCTTCTGTTCGAAGCGCTCGATGATTTTGCCCACGAGTCCTCTTTGGACACCGTCGGGTTTGACCATGATGAAAGTGCGTTCCGTGTTGCTCATGCTGCCCGTGTTGCTCGAAATCAGAGAGAAGAATGTCTTCTTAGTTTTTAGTGCCTAAATCTCCTCGTTCACAGTTCGTAATCAAACCGTGTGTACTGAGATGGTTGCTAAGGCATTGCAGAATATAACCACCACAGGTCCTTAAGATCTATTTCGGGTAAGAAACTTCCTGTCTCGTCAAGAAACAGTCTTATTTTGTCAAAATTTAATTTCCCTAGAAAATGTTGTCAAAATTGTATTTCTCTAGAAAATTTTGTCGAAATTTTATTTCTCTAGAAAAATTTGTCAAAATTTTATTTCTATAGAAAATTTTGTCAAAATTTTATTTCTCGAGAAAATTTTGTCAAAATTTTATTTCTATAGAAAATTTTGTCAAAATTTTATTTCTCGAGAAAATTTTGTCAAAATTTAATTTTCCTAGAAAATTTGGACAAAATTTTATTTCCTTAGAAAATTTTGTCAAAATTTTATTTCTATAGAAAATTTTGTCAAAATTTTATTTCTCTAGAAAATTTTGTCAAAAATTTATTTATAGAAAATTTTGTCAAAATTTTATTTCTCTAGAAAATTTTGTCAAAATTTTATTTCTCTAGAAAATTTTGTCAAAATTTTATTTCTCTAGAAAATTTAGTCAAAATTTTATTTTTATAGAAAATTTTGTCCAAATTTTATTTTTATAGAAAATTTTGTCAAAAATTTATTTATAGAGAAAATTTTGTCAAAATTTTATTTCTCTAGAAAATTTTGTCAAAATTTTATTTTTATAGAAAATTTTGTCAAAATTTAATTTTCCTAGAAAATTTGGACAAAATTTTATTTCCTTAGAAAATTTTGTCAAAATTTTATTTCTCTAGAAAATTTTGTCAAAATTTTATTTTTATAGAACATTTTGTCAAAAATTTATTTATAGAGAAAATTTTGTCAAAATTTTATTTCTCTAGAAAATTTTGTCAAAATTTTATTTTTATAGAAAATTTTGTTTCCCTAGAAAATTTAGTCAAAATTTTATTTTTATGGAAAATTTTGTCAAATTGTATTTCTATAGAAAATTTTTGAAGTAGAGGAATATTCTGCAAAATCTACCAAACCATAAAGATTTCTACTAATCTACCAAATAGAAGAAAATCTAAAATTTTTGGTAGAATTTTACAGTCGTCCGGACTCCACCATAATGTCTTCTTAGTTATTAGTCCCAGAATCATCAGTTCGTGATCAAACCGTATGTTGCTAAGGCATTGCAGAATATAACCACCACAGGTCCTTAGGATCTATTTCTGGTAAGAAACTTCCCGCCTCATCAAGAAACAGTCTTATTTTGCAACATTTTATTTTTCTAAAAAATTTTGTCAAAATTTTATTTTTCTAGAAAATTTTCTCAAAATTTTATTTTTGTAGAAAATTTTGTCAAAATTTAATTTCTCTAGAAAAATTTGTCAAAATTTTATTTCTCTAGAAAACTTTGTTAAAATTTGAAAATTTCTATAAAAAAATTGTCAAAAATTTTTTTTCTCTAGAAAATTTTCTCAAAATTTTATTTCTCTAGAAATTTTTGTCAAAATTTTATTTCTATAGAAAATTTTGTCAAAATTTTATTTTTATAGAAAATTTTGTCTAAAATTTATTTCTAGAGAAAATTTTACAAAAATTTATTTATAGAAAATTTTGTCAAAATTTTATTTCTCTAGAAAATTTTGTCAAAATTTTATTTCTCTAGAAAATTTAGTCAAAATTTTATTTTTATAGAAAATTTTGTCAAAAATTTATTTATAGAGAACATTTTGTCAAAATTTTATTTCTCTAGAAAATTTTGTCAAAATTTTATTTCTCTAGAAAATTTTGTCAAAATTTTATTTCTCTAGAAAATTTTGTCAAAATTTTATTTTTATAGAAAATTTTGTCAAAAATTTATTTATAGAGAAAATTTTGTCAAAATTTTATTTCTTTAGAAAATTTTGTCAAAATTTTATTTTTATAGAAAATTTTGTCAAAATTTTATTTGTATAGAAAATTTTGTCAACATTTTGTTTCCCTAGAAAATTTTGTCAAAATTTTATTTTTATGGAAAATTTTGTCAAAATTGTATTTCTATAAAAAAATTTTTGAAGTAGAGGAATATTCTGCAAAATCTACCAAAACATAAAGAATTCTACTAATCTACCAAATAGAAGAAAATCTAAAATTTTTGGTAGAATTTTACAGTCGTCCGGACTCCTCCTTTTGAGGTCTGAGAACAAGAAAAAGTCGCTGGTGCCAGATCTGTAGAATACGGTGGGTGGGGAAGCAATTCGAAGCCCAATTCATGAATTTTTGCCATCGTTCTCAATGGTTTGTGGCACGGTGCGTTGTCTTGGTGGAACAACACTTTCTTCTTCATATGGGGCCGTTTTGCCGCGATTTCGACCTTCAAACGCTCCAATAACGCCAAGATAATCGATAAAAATTATTCCATGCGCATCCCAAAAAACAGAGGCCATTACTTTGCCAGCGGACTTTTGAGTCTTTCCACGCTTCGGAGACGGTTCACCGGTCGCTGTCCACTCAGCGGACTGTCGATTGGACTCAGGAGTGTAGTGATGGAGCCATGTTTCATCCATTGTCACATATCGACGGAAAAACTCGGGTGTATTACGAGTTAACAGCTGCAAACACCGCTCAGAATCATCAACACGTTGTTGTTTTTGGTCAAATGTGAGCTCGCGCGGCACCCATTTTGCACAGAGCTTCCGCATATCCAAATATTGAAGAATGATATGACCAACACGTTCCTTTGATATCTTTAATGCCTCTGCTATCTCGATAAACTTCATTTTACGGTCATTCAAAATCATTTTGTGGATTTTTTGATGTTTTCGTCGGTAACCACCTCTATCGGGCGTCCACTGCGTTCACCGTCCTCCGTGCTCATTTCCCCACGCTTGAATTTTGCATACCAATCAATTATTGTTGATTTCCCTGGGGCAGAGTCCGGAAACTCATTATCAAGCCAAGTTTTTGCTTCCACCGTATTTTTTCCCTTCAGAAAACAGTATTTTATCAAACCACGAAATTCCTTTTTTCATTTTTTTTCGCAATAACAAAAGTTGCTTCACAAAAGACGCTCTATCTCACAAACTAATTGACTTGCAGACGTCAAATTTTGACACGAATCATTTGAAGGTTGGTACTATATTTAATACTAGCGACGTCATCTATGTGTCAGACCGGGGACTTATCAGCCAACCTGTTAATGTCTTCTTAGTTTTTAGTGCCTAAATCTCCTCGTTCACAGTTCGTAATCAAACCGTTTGTTCTGAGATGGTTGCTAAGGCATTGTAGAATATGACCACCGCAGGTCCTTAGGATCTATTTCAGGTAAGAAACTCCCCGTCTAGGCTCTAGGCTTTTATCACTGGTTATAGGAATAATTCAAGGATATTGCATTACATTACTTACTGGGAGTCTTATGCAACCCCCTTCGATTTTCATATTCTCGGAACCTAATGTCAACGAGTTCCTAAAATAAACGTTTAACTTTTGATTAACCAATTTACCCTTCTCAATGTTTCTAAGGAATTTTCCCCTGAAATTGCTCACATTGGTTGTAAGTAATAAAATGCTATTTTTCCCCCGGTGAAGGATGTTTAAGGAAATATTTGCAAGTAAATGTGTCTAAATGCGAGTATGTGTTGGCTGCTGGGAAAGGACAGATTCAAGTAACTAGGCAAGGAGCTATGAAAGATATTTGGCAGTGGGATGGAGGACTAAACTTAAGTGAAAGGAATGCAATAAATCACATTAGTTATTTGTCACGTACACATACAAACAAGGAAACAAACACTTTTTCCACCACCACACACACACACACACACTCACATGAAGCCATACACAAGTGCGCTTAGGGTTAGCAATATTTTTAACTCCTTTGACTGTTTTTCGTCTTTACGAAAAATATGGGAAAAATGCTCGATGAATTTAAACAGAATAAAGCAATAGCGACAGAGAGCAATAACCAGTATACGAACACATACGTTGCTGTTGGCAATCTAAGCAGAATGCACCCCCTTAAGGATTTTTTCCACTTGATTTCCGTTTCCTTGCTACATTTACGAAGTGGAAAACATATTAAAAACTGTTTATATGTATGATCACATTGTATATATATGGTCGTGTTGATGTGTGTATGTAGTTATTGGTATGTGATGATTGCTTCTACGAACTGGGCTACAATGTTTTCATGATTATTTTTTAATAATTTCCCAGACATCAAATCAATAACAGAATCTTACTTCCATAGTTCGGCAAAAGGCGTTCTTATCCTATATAAGTATGCTGGCACTGTGGATCGAATAATGGGCAGCAAGAAAGGAATAATGTATATATAGACACCTTTGATAATTGTCTATCGGCAGACTCCTATAACAATTGTCTATCGGCAGACTCCTATAGCAATCGGCGGACCCGTATTACAGTGAATTGACAGGGTTCTATCGATCGAATCTATCGAGATACTTCTTGGGCAGTCGTCAATCGATATACTCCTTGGACAGTCGTCAATCGATAGACTCTTTTGTCGACTCTGTTGTCAAACGATCGTCTCCTTGTGTAGTTGTCAGTGAACAGACTCCTGTGGCAGTCTTCTGCAGGGCAGACTTTCGGTTTTCGCCAATCCAGCGATTCTTTTGACAGTCGCTTATTGACAGACTCCTTCAACAATCGCCTCCTTCAACGTCTATTCACGGACTCTTTGGCCAATCCTTATCGCCAGAGTCCTTTCGTATTCGACTATCGAGAGACGCCTTTGGAAGCCTTTTATAAATAGACCTTCTTGGTAATTTTTAATCGACAGACTCCTTGGCGATTGCCTTCCGGCAGACTCATTTAGTAGTCTTCTATCAACATACCCTTTTGGATATCTTCAATGTTAGGTGTCAGTGGATAGACTTCTTAGGCAGTTGTCTATCGAGGGACTCCATGGCAATTTTGACAGTCTTCAATCGTCAGTCCCCTTTTGGCAGTCCTCAATCCACAGTCCCCTTTGGTAGTTGTCAATCGAGAGAATCTCTTCTACTGACAGACTGGAAGACAGAACTGACTTTTGGCAGTTTTCAATCCTTGGCTCCTTGGCAGTCGTTTTTTGAGTGAATCCTTCAGCCGTCGTGTATTCACAGAATCCTTTGGCATCTATCGAGAGACAATTTAAATTTCTTTTATTTATTTCTATCGATAGACTCCTATAATAATACTCTATCGACAGTTCCTTTTAACAGTCCTTTATCGACAAACTCCATTGATAAACTTCTGTCGACCATTGGCAATTGTTTATCGACAAATTTAGTGATCTATACAAAGACTCTTTTAGCTGTCGTTAATCGACAGTCTCGTTTGGCAGTTGTCAATGGACAGATTCCTTTGAAAGTCTTTTGACAGACAAACTTTTTGCCTTTCGTCAATCGAGCGACTCATTTAACAATCGTCTATTAATAGACTCCTTTGGCTGTTGCTTGTTGACTGACTTCTTTGGTGTTCGAGAGACTCCTTTGGAGGTCTTCTATCGACAGACCTCTTTCGTACTTGCCAATAGATATTCTGCTAGCAGTCATCTATCCACAGTCGTTTTTGGCAGTCTTCTATCGACAGTCTCCTTTGATAGTTGTCAATCGAGAGACCCATCTATTTAAAGACTCCTTTGGTAGTCGCTTGTTAACTTACTCCTTCAGTAATCTGAATGTTTTGGCAATCGTTTATCGAAAGACTTCTTTGGCATTCGTCTATCGAAAGACTCTTTTGTATGTATTTTATCGACAGATCTCTTTGGTAATTGTCAATCGACAGTCTCCTTTAACATTTGTCCATTAAAAGAGTCTTTTGAAAGTCACATGTTGACTTACTCCTTCAGCGGATGTTTACCGAGAGACTCCATTGGGAATCGTCTGTCGAAAGACGCCATTGGCAATCTCTACACTAAGTGAGCAGTCATCTCTTGACGGACCCATTTAATAGTCGTCTATCGACAAACTTTAGTGGCAGACGTTTATCGACAGGCTCCTTTAGTAACTGCCTATCAACAGATCGTTTAAACAATCGACAGACTCCTTTAGTAGCCGACATACCCTTTTGACAGTCTTCAATCGACAATGTCCTTTTGTAGTCGGGAGATTCCTTTAGCAATCATCCGACAGACCATCTTTTTGGTAGCCGTCAATCCAGAGGTCCCCATAACAGTCATCTATTAAAAGGCTCTTTCGACTCCTTCGGTAGTCGTCTATCAATGACTCCATTGGCAATCGTCGAAGGACGGCTTTGGCAATGTCTATCGACAGACTGAATTAGTAGTCGTCTATTAAGGACCCTTCAATCGACAGACTGCATAGGCAATCGTCTATCGACAGACTCCTTTGGCAATCGGGTATGGAAAGTCGTCTTTGGCAATATCTACCTAGAGACTCAGCAGTCGTCTATCGATAGACCCTTTTGGAAGACTTCAATCGACAGTCGCCTTTGGTAGTTATCAATCGACAGACTCCTTTCGCAGTCATCTGACAGATCGATCTTTTAGCATTCTGATCTTTTAGCTCCCTTATTAGACGTCTATTAAATTTTTTTTCGGAAGTCGCTAGTGGATTGATTCCCAGACTCGTTTAGCAGCCTCCTATCGACAGATCCTTTTAACAGTCGTCTATCGACAATCTTCATTGACAGGCGTCATTGTAAGTCTATAGTGGATTGACTCCTTTGAAAGACGCCTTTGGCAGTGTCTACCAACAGACTCAGCAGTCGTCTTTCGACGGGCACGTTTAACATTCGCGTATCGACAAACTTCATTGACAGGCGCCTATCGTCATTCTCCATTATCAGCCGCCCATCGGCAGACCGTTTTGTTAGCCGTCAACTGCAAGTCTTCTATGGGTGTCGTCTATAAACATACCTCTTTGACAGATTTCTATCAGCAGACTCCTCTAGCGATCGTTTATCGACAAACTCCTTTAGAAGTCACTCTTTTGGCATTCTATCGAAAGTCTATGGCGATGGCTACCGATAGACTAAGTTAGCAGTCGTCTATCCACAAACTTCATTGGCAGGCGTCTATCGCCAGACTCGTTTAGCAGCCGTCTATCGACAGATCCTTTTAACAGTCGTCTATCGACAATCTTCATTGACAGGCGTCATTGTAAGTCTCTAGTGGATTGACTCCTTTGAAAGACGCCTTTGGCAGTGTCTACCAACAGACTCAGCAGTCGTCTTTCGACGGGCACGTTTAACATTCGCGTATCGACAAACTTCATTGACAGGCGCCTATCGTCATTCTCCATTAGCAGCCGCCCATCGGCAGACCGTTTTGTTAGTCGTCAACCGCAAGTTTTCGTTGGATGTCGTCTATAAACATACCTCTTTGACAGATTTCTATCAGCAGACTCCTTTAGCGATCGTCTATCGACAAACTCCTTTAAAAGTCGCGACTCTTTTGGCATTCTATCTAAAGTCTTTGGCAATGTCTACCGACAGACTCATTTAGCAGTCGTCTATTCAATCGACAGTCGCCTTTGGTAGTTTTCAATCGACAGACTCCTTTATCAGTCGTCTGACAGTTCGATCTTTTGGCATTCATCAATTGATGTCTATTAAAATTGTTTTTGGAAGTCTAGTGGATTGACTCCCTCGAAAGATGCCCGTGGCAATGACTACCTCAGTTAGCAGTCGGTCCCTTTTAACAGTCGTCTATCCACAAACTTCATTGGCAGACCTCCTACCGACAGACATTCGTCTATCGACAGATCCTTTTAACATCCGTCTATAGACAAACTCCATTGACAGGCGTCTTTGGAAGTTGGCTGACTCCTTCAGTAGTCGTCTATCGACAGACTCCATTGGCAATCGTCTATCGAAAGATGCCTTTGCAGGTGTCTACCGACAGACTCAGCAGTCGTCTATCGACATATCCTTTTGGCAGTCGTCTGACCAGACCGACCTTTTGGAATTCGTCAATCGAGAAGCCCCTTTACTAGACGTCTATCAAAAAATGTTTTTGGAAGCCGCTAGTGGATTGACTCCTTCGAAAACGCCCTTGGCAATGACAACGTATAGACTCAGTTAGCTTTTAACAATTGTCCAATAAACTTCATTGGCAGGCGTCTATCGTCATTCTCCCTTAGCAGCCGCCTATCGACCGTTTTGATAGTTGTCAATCGCATGTCTTCATTGGATCTCGCCTCTCGACAGATCTTTTTGACAGATTTCTATTAGAAGACTCCTTTTGCAATCCCTTAGAAGTCGTCTATGGGAAGACTCTTTTGGCATTCGCTTACCATATTTTTTCAAACATTCAGTAGTGCTTTCTTGAGACACATCCTTGACGCGCCTTTTTCGGGAACTATTGATGCATTTCTATAGGCGCATGTGATTGAAAGGCTCCTTGGCAATCGTCTACTTATAGATTTCTGATGAAGTCAAGTATGGTTGTAGCAAGCATTCGCAACTGATTAACAACATCCTCCTTATGTATATGTTCATGGGGACACGAGGATTATCGTGATTATTTCCGTTAATCACCATAATCCTCTTTAAATAAAGCAACAGTTTAAGGGACTATATATTAACAGGCTTGCGTGGTTAAGTGAATTACTTGTTAGGAGTTGGATAAATTCCTTTAGATGGGGTTCTTTTCAAATGAATCCCCTCCTAAAATCAAGGATCTCTAATTTATACTTGCCTGAGATTATTTTTATGTGATCACAAAATTATTATTATTTTAGACCACTGTGCCGTTAGATATCACCACCTTGTTGGCAGTGTTATTCCAATCAACGAATAGGTTGCAATTTAAAAAATATTACCAGTTGCTCTTGTTGTTATTGTTGAGGCTGTTTATTATTCTAAAAAACACTGTTCGTTGCAATTGTTAGTCCCTGTTGCCTGTCGCAATTGCACATCTGCTATTAACAATTTTTTCTTTTTATTATTTTTTTTTTCACCGAACTAGATGTTCAGATGAAATGCATTTGGATCATTTTGTTGTTGCTGTTATCAGCAACATTGATGATGCATTTCGTTGTCATATGAAGGATTTTGCTAAAGCATTCTGAGAGCATTACTAAAATACCGATGTCAATAAAATGGTGACACTAATACTTGCAGATCTAGTAACGGCAGTAAGGAGCGGGTATTGAAAAGTGACAATAACGAATGATGAGTGGATTTTATTATTCACACAAATATTAAAGAAAAAGCCAAATCTGGGATCGGTTCATATGGGGGATATATCTAAAAGTGTTCCGATCTGGCCGATTTGTAATACCATCCAAACCACATTAATAATAACTGCCTGTGCCAAGTTTCAAGTCGATAACTTTTTTTCGTTCGGAAGTTAGCATGATTTTAACAGACGGACGGATGGACAGACATCCCTAGATCAACTCAGAATTTCACCACCACCCAGAATATATAAACTTTATGGGTTCTGAGACCAATATTTCGATGTGTTACAAACGGAATGACAAAGTTAATACATCCACCATATAGAGGCTATAAAATTGTGTCTTAGAAAATTTTCTATATGTGTCTTGAGACACAATTCTTTAGGAAAATGTTACTGAGACACATTTCTAAAGGAAAATGAGACTGAAACACAGACAGATTTCTACAGGAAAATCTGTCTGAGACATATTTCTAATGGAAAAGGTGTCTGAGACATATATCTACTGGAAAATGTATCTGAGACACATTTGAATAGAAAAATTTCCATAGAAAAATGTGTCTCAGAAACATTTCCTTAAAAAATGTGACTCAGACCCGTTTCTATAGAAACATGTCTGTTATAAATATGTGTTTCAGACAGATTTCTTTAAAAAAATCTCAGATACATTCCTCAGATACATTTCTATAGCAACATGTGTTTCAGACACATTTCTATAGAAAAAATTGTCTCAGACACATTTCTAAAGAAAAACGTGTCTTAGATACTTTTTGTATACGAAAATATGTTTCAAACGCGGTTACTAAAAAATTATTTGCAAAATTTTATTTTTATACAAAAGTTTGCAATTTTTTTTTTATTTCTATAGAAAATGTTTTCAATTCAATTCAAAATTTTATTTCTATAGAAAATGTGTTTCAAAACTTTATTTCTAAAGAACATTTGTTTCAAAATTTTATTTCTAAAGAAATTTTATTTCTGAAAAAAAAATGTTTCAAAGTTTTATTTCTAAGAACATTTTTTTTAAATTTTATTTCTATAGAAAATTTTATAAAATTTTACTTCTATAAAAAAATTTGTCAACGCTTTATTTCTATAAAAAATATTTATTAATTTTTTTTCTATTGAAAATTTTGTAATTTTAATTCTATAGAAAACTTTTCCAACTTTTTCCTATAGAAAATCTTGTTAAAATTTTATTTCTATAGAAAATTTTGTCAAAATTTTACACCTTTAGTAAATTTTGTCAACATATTATTTCTAAATAAAATTTTATGGAAATTTTATAATTATGGAAAATTGTGTCAAAATTTTATTTCTATAGAGATTTTTGTAAAAATTCTATTTGTCTCAGATACTTTTTGTATACGAAAATATGTCTTGAGCACGGTTACTAAAAAATTATTTGCAAAATTTAATTTTTATAAAAAATTTTGCCATAGAAAATGGTTTCAATATTTTAATTCTATAGAAATTTTTGTACAAACTTTAATTCTATAGAGAATGTTGTCAAAATTTTATTTCTAAAGAACATTTTTTAAAAATTTTATTTCTATAGAAAATGTGTTTCAAAACTTAATTTCTAAAGAAAATTTGTTTCAAAACTTTATTTCTAAAGAAAATTTGTTTCAAAATTTTATTTCTGAAAAAAATGTTTCAAAGTTTTATTTCTAAGAACATTTCTTCAAAATTTTATTTCTATAGAAAATTTGACAAAATTTTACTTCTATAAAAAAAATTTGTCAACGTTTTATTTCTATAAAAAATATTTATCAATTTTTTTTTCTATTGAAAATTTTGTAATTTTAATTCTATAGAAAACTTTTCCAACTTTTTCCTATAGAAAATCTTGTTAAAATTTTATTTCTATAGAAAATTTTGTCAAAATTTTATTTCTTTAGTAAATTTTGTCAACATATTATTTCTAAATAAAATTTTATCGAAATTTTATAATTATAGAAAATTGTGTCAAAATTTTATTTCTATAGAGATTTTTGTAAAAATTCTATTTGTCTCAGATACTTTTTGTATACGAAAATATGTCTCAAGCACGGTTACTAAAAAATTATTTGCAAAATTTTATTTTTATAGAAAATTTTGCACATTTTTTTTTATTTCTATAGAAAATGTTTTCAAAATTTTAATTCTATAGAAAATTTTGTACAAACTTTAATTCTATAGAGAATGTTGTCAAAATTTTATTTCTAAAGAACATTTTTTAAAAATTTTATTTCTAAAGAAAATTTGTTACAAAATTTTATTTCTATAGAAAATTTGTTTCAAAACTTTATTTCTAAAGAAAATTTGTTACAAAATTTTATTTCTAAAGGAAATTTGTTTCAAAATTTAATTTCTGAAAAAATTGTTTCAAAGTTTTATTTCTAAGAACATTTTTTCAAAATTTTATTTCTATAGAAAATTTGACAAAATTCTATTTCTATAAAAAAAATTTGTCCACGTTTTATTTCTATAAAAAATATTTATCAATTTTTTTTTTATTGAAAATTTTGTAATTTTATTTCTATAGAAAATTTTGTCAACATATTATTTCTAAATAAAATTTTATCGAAATTTTATTATTATAGAAAATTGTGTCAAAATATTATTTCAATAGAGATTTTTGTAAAACTTTTATTTCTATAAAGAATTTTCTATAGCAAATTTTTATATTATTCTATAAATTTTGTGAAAATTTTATTGCTTTAGAAAATATTGTCAACAGTTTATTTATATAGACAATTTTATACAATTTTATTTATATTGAGAATTTTGTCAACATTTTATTTCTATTTATGAAATACCTCTTAGTTGGAGGAATATAATTTGCAAAATCTACCAAAACATCTAGAATTCTACCAATCTACCAAACAGTAGGTTAGGTTAGGTTAGGTTAGGTGGCAGCCCGATGTATCAGGCTCACTTAGACTATTCAGTCCATTGTGATACCACATTGGTGAACTTCTCTCTTATCACTGAGTGCTGCCCGATTCCATGTTAAGCTCAATGACAAGGGACCTCCTTTTTATAGCCGAGTCCGAACGGCGTTCCATATTGCAGTGAAACCACTTAGAGAAGCTTTGAAACCCTCAGAAATGTCACCAGCATTACTCAGGTGGGATAATCCACCGCTGAAAAACTTTTTGGTGTTCGGTCGAAGCAGGAATCGAACCCACGACCTTGTGTATGCAAGGCGGGCATGCTAACCATTGCACCACGATGGCTCCCTACCAAACAGTAAAAATTCTAAAATTTTTGGTAGAATTCTACCAACTGTGGCAATCGTGGACTCAGGCCCATCTCTATAGAAAGTTCGGTCTCAGAGACATATCTATTGGAAAATGTGTCTGGGACACACTTTTATTGGAAAATGCTTCTGAGACACACTTCTGTTAGTGGAACATGTGTCAGAGACCCATCTCTATAGAAAAATGTGCTCAGAGAAAAAGAAGAGTTATGAGAATCGTTAGTTGAAAATTAATTCGATAGTTTTGAAAGTAAAATAACCCTTACTTATATTACATAAAATCATATTTTCATTTATAAATATTTTACTACTTGTTGAGTAAGTATTTGGTTTATTTTTCCCCTCGATCTATTGACTTTATACATAAAAAAAATTCATAACAACAAGAAAAATTTATGGGCAAAAGTGATGGCCAAAATTACAAACACATTTCATTTAATAACGCTCTGGGTGATATTGACCATCTTCTTCATCACCATGACCTTGGGCAGCCAATTGTAAACGTTCGGCCTCTTGTTGGGCGCCAATGGCGGCATGTTCGGCAGCAATACGTTCAAAAGCACTCAAATGTTTGTTAGTGGCACGAACTACAGCTTCACTTTGATTGGGACCGGTGAGTGGAACCTGTGCAAGTAAAAAAACAAATCATAGTAATTTTTATACAATACTCCAATGGCTATGGCAATGAAAGCTTTGACCGAAAGCTTTAAGGTGTGTGGCTAGCAAAGAGAAAAAAAAAACAGAGGTTTGTCGTGATTTATGCATTAAAAACATAACTGTTGGTGCAGTTGAGTTGTTGTGTTTTTATATTTTTTTCCAACAAATGTCATCTACCCGGAATTCAATAAATGTGTTTGGTTAGTAGAGATGCCAAATGAGAAAAAAAATATATCCCAATAGCGGGATTTTTTCATAAGCATTTAAACGGCATTTTAAAGTCGACTTCGAATGTTGATTTTCGACTTTTGCATGTATATAGCAAAAGTAGCTCAAATCGCCTAAATATCTCGGCAGAAATAAGGGAAATTTCGCTTTCATTCCAATGAATGCAGCATGATTCTATGTTTATATGAATGATTTTCTTCTTATTGCTAACTCCGATCGGTGTGGTAAATTAGGGTAATGCTCCCTTTTGATATCAACTTTTGTATATTTCACAACGTAGCTTTTTTGCAGAGGTCCTTTTCATTCCAAGATATACAAATATGAGGTACTCTAAATGATAATCACTTACTTTGAACGAAATTCTTCTACGCCATGCCACTGATAGTGAAATTTTATCACATCAAAGAGTAGCTATGGTTATGTTAGGTATAGTGGCAGCCACAGTTGCCATTTGAGCCAAAAATATTCTACCAAAATTTGAAGAAAACTTTACAAAAAACAAAAAAAAAGATCTTATTTTCATTTTTTATAAAATTTTTTGGTTCATAGTGAACAAAAATGTTTCTTCATAAGAAATGATGAAATGACTTTATAGAAGTCGAAGTTTTATTTTTATAGAAAATTTTGTGAATGTTTCATTTCTATATATTTTTTTTATAGGAAATTTCATTAAAATTTTATTTTTGTCAGAAAAAATTCTTTTTTCAAAAAAATTTTCCCGAGAAAATGTTGTCAAAATTTTAGTTCTATAAAAAATGTTGTCAAAATTTTATTTCTACAGAAAATTTTGTCAAAATTTTATTTCTATAGAAAATTTTGTCAAAATTTAATTTCTCTAGAAAATTTTATTTCCATAGACAATTTTGACAAAATTTTATTTCACTAGAAAATTTTGTCACAATTTTATTTCTATGAAAAATTTGTCAAAACTTTATTTCTATGAAAATTTTGTCAAAATTTTATTTCTACAGAAAATTTTGTCAATATCTTATTTCTATAGAATATTTTGCCAAAATTTTACTTCTATAGAAAAATTTTTCAAAATTTTATTCCTATAGAAAATTATGTCAAAATTTTATTTCTATAGAAAATTTTACTAAATTTTATTTCTATAGAAAATTTTACTAAATTTTATTTCTATAGAAAATTTTGTCAAAATTTTATTTCTATAGTAAATTTTGTAAAAACTTTATTTCTATATAAAATTTTGCCAAAACTTAATTTCTATAGAAAATTTTGTCAAAATTTTATTTCTATAAAAATTTTTGTCGAAATTTTATTCCCATAGAAAAATTGTCGAAATTTATTACTGTTGAAACATTTGTCAAAATTTTATTTCTAGGAAAAATTTTGTCAAAATGTTATCTCTATAGAAAATTTTATTTCTATAAAAAATTTTGTCGTAATTTTATTTCTATAGAAAAAATTGCCAAAATTTTATTTCTATATAAAAATTTGTCAAAATTTTATTCCTATTGAAAATTTTGTCATAATTTTATTTATATAGAAATTTTTGTCAAAATTTTATTTCTATAGAAAATTTTGTCAAAATTTTATTTCTATAGAAAATTTTACTAAATTTTATTTCTATAGAAAATTTTGTCAAAATTTTATTCTTAAAGAAAATTTTGTCAAAATTGTATTTTTATAGAAAATTTTGTCAAAATTGTATTTGTATAGAAAATTTTGTCAAAATTTTATTTCTATAGAAAATTTTGCCAAAATTTTATTTCTATAGAAAATTTTGTAAAAACTATTTTCTATAGAAAATTTTGTCAAAATTTTATTCTTATAGAAAATTTTGTCAAAATTTTATTTCGATAGAAAATTTTGTCAAAATTTTATTCTTATAGAAAATTTTGTTGAAATTTTATTTCTATAGAAAAATTTGTCAAAATTTTATTTCTATGAAAAATTTGTCAAAACATTATTTCTATAGAAAATTTTGCCAAAACTTTATTTCTATAGAAAATTTTGTCGAAATTTTATTTCTATAGAAACATTTGTCGAAATTTTATTTCTATATAAAAATTTGTCAAAATTTTATTTCTATGAAAAATTTGTCAAAATTTTATTTCTATGAAAAATTTGTCATAACATTATTTCTATAGAAAATTTTGCCAAAACTTTATTTCTATAGACAATTTTGCCAAAATTTTATTTCTATAGAAAAATTTGTCGAAATTTTATTTCTATAGAAACATTTGTCGAAATTTTATTTCTATAAAAAATTATGTCGAAATTTTTTTTCTATAGAAAAATTTGGCGAAATTTTATTTCTATGTAAAAAATTGTCAAAATTTTATTTCTATGAAAATTTGCCAAAACATTATTTCTATAGAAAATTTTGTCAAAATTTTATTTCTATAGAAAATTTTACTAAATTTTATTTCTATAGAAAATTTTGTCAAAATTTTATTCTTATAGAAAATTTTGTCAAAATTGTTTTTTTGTTTTATAGAAAATTTTGTCAAAATTTTATTTCTATAGAAAATGTTGCCAAAATTTTATTTCTATAGAAAAATTTTTCGAAATTTTATTTGTTTAGAAAATTATGTCAACATTTTATTTCTATAGAAAATTTTGTCAAAATTTTATTTCTATAGAAAATTTTGTCAAAATTTTATTTTTATAGAAAATTATGTCAAAATTTTATTTCTATAGAAAATTTTGTCAAAATTTTATTTCTATAGAAAATTTTATTTCTATATAAAAATTTGTCAACATTTTATTTCTATGAAAAATTTGTCAAAACATCATTTCTATAGAAAATTTTGCCAAAACTTTATTTCTATAAAAAATTTTGTCAAAATTTTATTTCTATAGAAAATTTTGTAAAAACTTTATTTCTATAGAAAAATTTGAAAAAATTTTATTTCTATAAAAAATTTTGTCGAGATTTTATTTCTGTAGAAAAATTTTTCGAAATTTTATTTCTATATAAAAATTTGTCAAAATTTTATTTCTATGAAAAATTTGTCAAAACATTATTTCTATAGAAAATTTTGTCAAAATTTTATTTCTATAGAAAAATTTGTCGAAATTTTATTTCTATATAAAAATTTGTCAAAATTTTATTTCTATGAACAATTTGTCAAAACATTATTTCTATAGAAAATTTTGCCAACAATTTATTTCTATAGAAAATTTTGTCAAAACTTTATTTCTATGGAAAATTTTGTCGAAATTTTATTTCTATAGAAAAAATTGACAAAATTTTATTTGTAGAAAAAACTTTGTCGAAATTTTATTTCTATAGAAAAATTTGTCGAAATTTTATTTCTATATAAAAATTTGTCAAAATTTTATTTCTATGAAAAATTTGTCAAAACCTTATTTCTATAGAAAATGTTGTAAAAACTTTCTTTCTAAAGAAAAATTTGACAAATTTTTATTTCTATAAAAAATTTTGTCGAAATTTTATTTCATTTGTTTTGTTTTGTTATTGTTGGTTTTGTTCTTTAAGCATTGTTGTTGTTTTTTATTTCAGCTTAAAACCATACATTGACTAAACTACAAGAGTAGCTTAACCAACAGAGGAAAAGAATGTTTGTCAAATTTATTTGGGCAAAGCCCTATAGACTGCAAGATGGTTGGATGGACGCACGTTTCGGAATTACCACATTCCTCATCAGCATCCTCTACTTGCAGCAAAACTATCAACCAATTATCAGAATAAATTCAGGCAGTTTATTAAACCCAACAAAAACCACACTTGAACCCTCCGAAAAAAGGTTTTACATTGATAGCCGGCTTATGCCGAAATAAATTCGAAACAAACATATCTCCTTTCCTCTGTTGGTTAAGCTACTCTTGTAGTTTAGTCAATGTATGGTTTTAAGCTGAAATAAAAAACAACAACAAAATTTTATTTCTATAGAAAAATTTGTCAAAATTTTAGTTCTATGAAAAATTTGTCAAAACATTATTTCTATATAAATTTTTGCCAAAACTTAATTTCTATAGAAAATTTTGCCAAAATTTTATTTCTATAAAAAATTTTGTCAACATTTTATTTCTATAGAAAATTTTGCCAAAGCTTTATTTCTATAGAAAATTTTGTCAAAATTTTATTTCTATAAAAAATTTTGTCAACAATTTATTTCTATAGAAAAATTTGTCGAAATTTTATTTCTATAGAAAAATTTGTCAAAACTTTATTTTTATAGAAAATTTTGTCAACAATTTATTTCTATAGAAAATTTTGTCCAAATGTTTTTTCTATAGAAAATGTTGTCAAACCTTTATTTCTTTAGAAAATTTTGTCAAAATTTTATTTCTTTAACAAATTTGGTCAAAATATAATTTTTTTTGGTGTTTGGTCGTTACTAGGATTGAACCCATGACCCTTTATATGCAAGGCGACCATGCCAATCATTGCACTACGGTGGCTTAGTGAGTAGTGAGGTTTTCTTTGACTGCTATCTGTCCCCATAGTTTTAAAATATCCCACTCCTAGCACAGTGTATATGCAAACTAATGCATTCCCGGAACTCTTAATCTTATCAATATACTATGGCCCTGTATTAGTTGACAGAGTTGCCAGTATTGGGGACTTCTCCCCAAAGTGGGGAAAGTTTTCGTTGGTGGGGACGAAATTTTTGAATTGGGTACTCGATGGGGAATTTCCATAAATTTGGGGAACCAATTTGGGGACATAAAATTCTATCAACACTGTTAAATGATACGAGAGAGTCAACCATATTTCTATCTGGGACTCTTTCTCTTTCCTTATTTCTGGGGAAATATCTATATATTCCCTCAAAAATCCATAGTCAATTGTCATCCCTAACTCTGCATACTTAAACTTAACTAGGCCATTGGGTATTCGGATTTACCACTTCAGTGATGGAGGGGAAATCCCCATTGGCTTTCAGAATATACATTCACACATGTAGTTGGAATGTTTATTAATTAAATTGATAATCATGTCACCTATTTAATTGAAATGGAATTCCTAAAATCAAATACTACTGCAAAATACCATAGCACCATGATGCACTTGCATCATTTCAAATCGAGAGTCATTGAAATTCACTTTGACATTTTATACGCTTCATTGGGATTACCTACCTCGGGATGATGAACTCCAGTGGCATGCTCTTGAGCAATGCGATTGTATAATTGGAAATGTTTTTGTTTGGCTGCTTTAACAGCTTCACTATCCTCCAGCTGATGGCTTAACTGTGGATGGAAACCATGCTCATCGGCTACATATTGAACGGTACGCACTTGATTCTTGGGATCGACATAGGAGAAGGCACCTCGTATGACACCAGTGCCATCGGATACTTCTGTATGTTGACGATCCACATGTCCGGGTGCACGACCTGCCTGATAGCTAAAGACATATGGGTTAGCAGGGCCCGTTGGTTGTGGTGTGGTATGATGATTAACGACATGCGACACATCTGCCAAGGCTACAGCCAGACTCATGCTCATAAAGATCTGTACCAAAGATAAGGTGGTTGAAGATTATGCGAGGAAACTCGATATTGAATACAGGGTGAATGGAGTGCATGAAATAAACTCCATAACACTTACAAAGAGTTTCATGTTGCTCTAGTGTTGTTTTGTAATTCGTTTTTTTTTTGGTGGAATAAATAGCCGAGAAATATTCACAATTTGTATGCGTTTGATTTGATGGTCTTTGAAAAACTAATTGAAATTTGTGAGCGTTTGTTGAGCTATGTATTTTTGCGTTGAACACCTTTAAGCAGCATTGCGAACGAGCTTAAATATCATCTCAGCCTGAGATTATTTCAAAATACTTGTTTAACAACAATTCGCTTGTCAATGTTTATTTTGTTATTGCCGATGTCTTTCCAAAGCTTATTAACAATCTTAGACCGTTGGTTGTTTGGTTTGGGATAGTAGGTGTTGCCAGAAAACGAGTATACAATTAATTCCCAAAATTTATATATAAAATTTACAAAATTTATTAAATAAGACATATGCTGCATATGTTATCCGAGAACATCTCAAAAGAGATTCTCCCATGTCACAAAAGGTAGATCGATTCAATCTTCATTTTACTGATCGGAAACCTAATTTTTGTAGCTCTTTGGGTTTGTGTTAATAGCCTTTTGGGTTCGTGTTAGACCACTTTGCATATATTAGCCGATAACATTTCAGGAGATAAGAGGTGCTTCTCCAATATCATTAAAGGCAGGCCGATTCCATTTTCATCTTACTAATCAGAAAGCTATTTTTAAAGCCAATTTCGAATGGCGTCGCATATACTACAAGACATCACTTGTGGAGGAATTTACCACTTCTGCCTCTTTGGGTTCACGTTTATTCGGTCTGGAGAAAGTCTTAAAAGTTTCAAACCTTGTCCGAAAGCTGGCCACCTATATAACATTAAGTTCTAGTTCGCTCACTTTGCATCCTGTCCTCAGGAGAACACAGGCCGAAGGCTAGCCATCTATACTATTTAACGCTGGCTTTAGTCCATTTTGGAATCTGCAGAAAGTGTTAAATCCGGCCGAAAGCGGAAAGCCGGTCTGCTTCACTAATTTCGTTCCCAATCTGCGAGAGAGTGTCAGAATCCTGTCGAAAGCCGGCCACCTATACCACTTTGCGTTCTCGTTTACCAATTTAGGCCTTCGTAGGCCTTCGCGTTATCCCATTTTGCCATATATTTATACCCACCATCAAAGAATTGTGATTGGGTTATAATAAGTTTGCCATTCCGATTATAATACATATGTAGATATATTTGATCAGGGCGAAATTCTAAAACGATAACGCATGACCATGTATATCTGTAATCAAATCTGTATCACGTTCACGGTTGCCACCGTTGGTAGAATTCTACCAAGTATGGTAGATTTTTTACGGTTTGATAGATTGGTAGAATTCTTGATGTTTTGGTAGATTTTTGCAAAACATTCCTCTCCAAATAAGAGGTACTTCAATTTTCTATAAAAATAAAATTTTCACAAAATTTTCTATAGAAATTAAATTTTGACATGATTTTCTATAGAAACAAAATTTAAAAAAAAAGAAAAAATTAAAAAAAAATTGATAGAAATAAAATTTCGCAAAAAAATTCTATAGAAATAAAATTTTGCAAAAATTTTCTTTAGAAATAAAATTTTGCAAAAATTTACTATAGAAATAAAATTTTGCAAACATTTTCTATAGAAATGAAATTTTGACAAAATTTTCTACAGAAATAAAATTTTGACAAAATTTTCTACAGAAATAAAATTATGACAAAATTTTCTGTGGAAAATAAATTTTGCAAAAATTTTCTATACAAATAAAATTTTGCAAAAATTTTCTTTAGAAATAAAATTTTACAAACATTTTCTATAGAAATAAACTTTTGTAAAAATTGTCTAAAATAAAATTTTGACAAAATCCCATATAAAAAAAATATTGACAAAATTTTCTATAGAAATAAAATTTTGACGAAATTGACTATAGAAATAAAATTTTGCAAAAATTTTCTATAGAAATAAAATTTTTATAAAATTTTTTATAGAGCTTAAATTTTGCAAAAATTTTCTATAGAAATAAAATTTTGAAAAACTTGTCTATAAAAATAAAATTTTGACAAAATCCCATATAAAAAAAATATTGACAAAATAAAAAATTTTGAGAAAATTTTCTATAGAAATACAATTTTGCACAAATCCCTACGGGAAATGGATCAACAACAGGAGCGGTACAAGACTAGTCCCTGGTGTGCATGGACCAGTCCTAGTTCTGGTCAAGACGTATGGAGGGGACCGGTCACTTTAACATGGGTTTGTCATTGATGGGGTAAATTTACACTTTAGGACACGCCTTGGACTCGTTCCCAAGGACACGTCCTGGGGCATTTTAGTAGTAGCAATCCATAGACAGGTCCTCATGAACCAGTCTCGGACAAACTCTTAGAAATCTGTTTCAGTTTGGTTATCCGAATCGCACCAGAAATGAAAAACTTTTGAAAAATGTTGAACAATAGGTTATTCTGGTAATTCTACTTCTACACTAAATGTGCAGATCCAATAAGATTTGTATATCAAGCGAGTATGGAAACCATTAAATTATCACTATTTAAAAACTGTGACAAACTGGATCCTGTCCTGTGATAGGTCCGTCAGTGGCAATTTGCACCAATTTCCCGGAGGGATGTTCTATAGAAATAAAAATTTGACAAAATTTTTTATATAAATAAAATTTTATATAGAAATAAAATTTTGCAAAAATTTTCTATACAAATAAAATTTTGACAAAATTGTCTATAGAAATAAAATTTTGACAAAATTTTCTATAGAAATAAAATTTTTATAAAATTTTCTATAGAGCTTAAATTTTGGCAAAATTTTTTATAGAATAATATTTTACAAAAATTTTCTATAGAAATAAAATTTTGAAAAACTTGTCTATAAAAATAAAATTTTGACAAAATCCCATATAAAAAAAAAAATATTGAGAAAATAAAAAATTTTGAGAAAATTTTCTATAGAAATACAATTTTGCACAAATCCCTATGGGAAATGGATCAACCACAGGACCGGTACAAGACTAGTCCCTAGTGTGCAGGTGTGTGTGGTCCAGTCCTAGTTCTGGTCAAGACCTATGGAGGGGACCGATCACTTTAACATGGCTTTTTCATTGATGGGGTAAATTTACACTTTAGGACACGCCTTGGACTCGTTCCCAAGGACACGTCCTGGGGCATTTTAGTAGTAGCAATCCATAGACAGGTCCTCATGAACCAGTCTCGGACAAACTCGTAGAAATCTGTTTCAGTTTGGTTATCCGAATCGCACCAGAAATGAAAAACTTTTGAAAAATGTTGAACAATAGGTTATTCTTCTAATTCTACTTCTACACAAAATGTGTAGATCCCATAAGATTTTTATATCAAGCGAGTATGGAAATCATTAAATTATCACTATTTAAAAACTGTGACAAACTGGATCCTGTCCTGTGATAGGTCCTTCAGTGGCAATTTGCACCAATTTCCCGGAGGGATGTTCTATAGAAATAAAATTTTAACAAAATTAGAAATAAAATTTTGCAAAAATTTTCTATAGAAATAAAATTTTGCAAAAATTGTCTATAGAAATAAAATTTTGAAAAAAATTGTCTATAGAAATAACATTTTGACAAAATTTTCTATAGAAATAAAACTTTGACAAAATTTTCTATAGAAATAAAATTTTGACAAAATTTCCTATAGAAATAAAATTTTGACAAAATTTTCAGTAGAAATAAAATTTTGACAAAATTTTCAGTAGAAATAAAAGTTTTCAAAAATTTTCTATAGAAATAAAATTTTGCAAAAATTTTGTATAGAAATAAAATTTTGCAAAAATTTTTTATAGAAATAAAGTTTTGACAAAATTTCTATAGAAATAAAATGTTGACAAAATTGTCTATAGAAATAAAATTTTGGCAAAATTGTCTATAGAAATAAAATTTTGACAAAATTTTCTATAGAAATAAAATTTTGAAAAAATTTTCTATAGAAATAAAATGATGATGTTCTATAGAAATAAAATGTTGACAACATTTTTTATACAAACAAAATTTTCACAAAATTTTTTATAGAAATAAAATTTTGCAAAAATTTTCTATAGAAATAAAATTTTGACAAAATTGTCTATAGAAATAAAATTTTGACAAAATTTTATATAGAAATAAAATGATGATGTTCTAGAGAAATAAAATTTTGACAAAATTTTTTATACAAAAAAAAATCTGACAAAATTTTTTATAGAAATAAAATTTTGCAAAAATTTTCTATAGAAATAAAATTTTGACAAAATTGTCTATAGAAATAAAATTTTGAAAAAATTGTCTATAGAAATAAAATTTTGACAAAATTTTCTATAGAAATAAAATTTTGACAAAATTGTCTATAGAAATAAAATTGTGCAAAAATTTTGTATAGAAATAAAATTTTGACCAAATTCCATATAAATAAAAAAATTGACAAAATTTTCCATAGAAATAAAATTTTCCAAAAATTTTCTATACAAATAAAATTTTCCAAAAATTTTCTGTAGAAATAAAATTTTGACAAAATTTTATATAGAAATAAAATTTTGACAAAATTTTCTATAGAAATAAAATTTTGTCAAAATTTTCTATAGAAATAAAATTTTCCAAAAATTTTCTATAGAAATAAAATTTTGTCAAAATTTTCTATAGAAATAAAATTTTGACAAAATTTTCTATAGAAATAATATTTTGACAAAATTTTGTATAGAAATAAAATTTTTACAAAATTATCTATAAGAATAAAAAAATATATAAATTTTTCAAATAACCACAAAAATATGATCGAAAACTTCTGAATTTTTTGAAATTTGGTAGATTTGTGGTAAAATGTTGTTCAAATGTTGGCACGAGTGGCTACATCCTTCTATAATTGTGTTGTTGTCCTGAATTTTAGTCTGAAAATTAGTTTTTGTCTGCAGGCATATGCAGTTCGACGATGGACTATAACAATCTAGGTTTAGTATAGCCCCAATTTGAGGTCTTGAGCATCGAGACCCTGCAATTTTTATTCGATTTGCTTGATATGGGAAATCTAGAAGTATTCCTGACACACATATAAACCGATCCACCCCCCATTTTTATTTTGTATATTTTAGGTCCATTACTAGGTGTGCTGAATGTGGTGTGTATCGATCCATGTTTTGTTGTAGCCCCCATATTTGGCTTCTTGGGCATCTAAGCGAGATGTTTGAGAATTCTCTAAAAATTCCACTGATTGATCAATTACGTGCATTTGGAATTTTATTTTAATCTTAACCGAAATTTTGTTTTCATTTTAATTTAAAATCCCCCTCAATTCTTTTCGTCTGGCCATATTAGATGATTTTTCAAACGTCACTGGGGCCAAAAAGCTAACCTTGTTATATTACCGTCACAAAACATTAATACATCAATTTAGAGCTTTCATTGAATAAAGCTTTGCTTAGAGAAGAGATATCCATGAGAGAAATAAATAAACGGGTTTTGCGATTTTTTTTAATAATATTCAAATGGAAATGAATTTGTTTTTAATGAATTAATTTTTGTCAAAACAAAAATTCTGGAAATTAAATTAAATGACCATGAGCAACATGCTTAGAGGATGAGCAATCCGATTAATGGATGATAAATGATAATGGAGAAATTGAATTAATTTCATTAGTGTTGAGTTGAGAATTATTCTCTTGTCGTCACAATACAGGGGGTATTAACGATTAATGAAAGATCATTCCCACCTGGTAGAGTAAACAACAAGAGGTTGTTGTCTTTGCTAAAAAAAAAATAAAGCTTATCTCTATTTATGATCTTCAAAGTGAAATAGCATCAGCAATTTTGTTCAATAGGCTTAGAGAAAATTTTTCAAAGATGAATGTCATAGTCATCGTCAACGTCATTATGGACGTTGGCGTTCGTAATGTTTTTGAGATCTCTGCTCAGCAATCACATTTCACCAAATTCATATAGTATTTAATTCTAATTAGTCAAGAGAGCGAATCACAAGAATCTTCAATTGTATTGCACATGTCTTTTATATAAAAGGTTATCATCTATCCCAGCAGCAGCACCAGCAACATATATTGAATAGCCTCCCTAGTATGGCGCTGGTTCTAGTTCATTTCCAGCCAAGAAAAATACTATAGCTCATCTCAGCATGAGGCTTTTGTAGTAGCCTAAGCTTACGATGTTTTTTGGAATTACCGATACGATTACCCCAAAATGCCTTTGGGTAAGAAAGAGAGCGAGAGAGAGCAAGAAACAAAACAATGGGGACAAACAAACATCATAATCACCATCATCATCATCTAAGTAGGCGCATACCTGCTCCAATTAGAAATCCTAAACCATAGATTAAAAATTTTGTTTGTAGAGAATGTTCTTAGTTGGATTTTGACTTTCGAATAAATCACAAATTAACGAATCGGACAAGCCAATCCCAAGGGGCATCAAAGGGCTCTTTTTCGATTCAGCAGAAAAACAAAAAAAAAACACACAATGTTTGTGACACTGAAAATTGTGCAATGGTTATTAATCTGTTTATCTATACTAACAACAACTTGTTATGCCGGTATGTGGAAAAAGTCAACTAGACAAGCAGCTAACACCTAAGTGTGTGTATGGGTGTGCGTGTGTGTGTGGGAGTGTGAAAGCCATAAAATACAGGCTAAATGGCTCTATAAATTTTATCGAGACGAACGAGAGAGCGAGAAAAAATTTTAAATCACAAAAAATCAATATTTTGTTTTTATAAATTGTTTATCGCCACGACACAAGTTAATTTATTATTGTTTTTCATAAGGCTTTTTGATGTGATTTTGTTTTCTGTCTGTCTCATCCTTCTTTCTCCAGATTGTGAAGTTTTTGGTTTGCTTCTGAAAAAAGGTGAAGCCAAAACGGTTCCAGGAAAATGTAGCCAGGTTGTTTGTCGGGGCAATCGTTATGATGAATACGATATAGAGGGGTAAGTCTAATATTTCGTTTACCCTTCCCTACCCTCTACTTCATTGTGTGTCTTTATATATTTTTAGTTGCCCCAATGCTTATGCCCCCAAGGATTGTGCATTTGTCCCTGTGGATCTTACGAGGCCATTTCCCAAATGTTGTCCTCATTGGAAATGTCCGGAAAATGTATAGTGTGTGTGTGTGTGTATTTTTTTCAATTTTTTTGTTTTTAATGTTAATGTGTTAAATAAACTAAATATTCCTTGAAAAACATTATGAAAATTGTTTAATAAAACTAAATGGAATAATATAAAAGAAATTATATGGCTTCAATAAATTAATCGATTTTCTATGGCTTTGGAACCCATAAATTGTCTTACATGCGTATATTTCAAATGTTTTTTTAAACAAACCAATAAATTGATATTAATAATTGGGTGGAAGTATGTAACTAAGAATGTTATAAGAAGTTCTAGTAAAATAATATGCTCAATGTGTGCATGAAAATTTTAAAAGAATATTCAAATTGATTTACATGCCTTTGTGTAGTTTCTAATAAATAAAATATGTCTAAAAACTGAAAACGAGAAAATTGTTATTTTTTTTACCCTCCACCATAGGATGAAATATTCGAAATATTGCTCTAAGACCCCATAAAGTATATATATTCTGGGTCGTGGTGAAATTCTGAGTCGATCAAAGCATGTTCGTTCGTCCGTCCGTCTGTTGAAATCACGCTAAATTCCTAACGACTTGAAAGTTGGCATACGTAGTTGTTATTCCGATCCGGTTGAAATTTGGTACGTGGTGTTAGTAAATGGTCTCTAATAACCATGCAAAAATTGGTCAATATCGGTCTATAATTATATATAGCCCCCATAAAAACCGATCCCAGATTTGAACTCCGGAGACTCTTGAAGGAGCAAAATTCATTCGATCCGGTTGAAATGTGGTACGTGGTGTTAGTATATGGCCTCTAAAAAACATACAAAAATTGGTACATATCGGTCCATAATTATATATAGCCCGCATATAAACTGATCCCCAGATTTGACCTCCGGAGCCCCTTGGAAGAGCAAAATTCATCCGATTCGGTTGAAATTTGCTACATAATGTTAGTATATGTTATCCAACAACCGTGCAAAAATTGGTTCATATCGGTCCATAATTATATATAGGCACCATATAATCCGATCCCCAAATTTGACTTTCGGAGCCTCTTAGAGAAGCAAATTTCATCTGATCCGGTTGAAATTTTATATGTGGTGTTACTATATGGTCTGTAATATCCATGCAAAATTTGGTCTTTATCGGTCCATAATTATATATAGCCCCCATATAAACCGATCTCCAGATTTGACCTTCGGAGCCTCTTAGAGAAGCAAAATTCATCCGGTTCGGTTGAAATTTGGTACGTGGTGTTACTATATGGTCTGTAATAACCATGCAAAATTTGGTCCTTATCGGTCCATAATTATATACAGCCCCCATATAAACCGACCTCAGATTTGACCTCCGGAGCCTCTTAAAGGACCAAAATTCATCCGATCCGGTTGAAATTTGGTACGTGGTGTTAGTATATGGCCTCTAACAATCATGCAAAAATTGGTACATATCGGTCCATAATTATATATAGCCCCCCTTATAAATCGATCCCCAGATTTGACTTCTGGAACCTCTTGGAGAAGCAAAATTCATCCCATTCGGTTGAAATTTGGTACATTGCGCTAGTATATGGCCGGTAATAGCCATGCAAAAATTGGTCCATATCGGTCTATAGTTATATATAGCCGATCGCCAATCACACAAAAATTGATCCATATCGCCAAAAATAAACTACCATAAATGTATTTTCATAGAAAATATTGTCAAAATTTTATTTCTATAGAAAATTTTGTCAAAATTTTATATCTATAGAAAAAATTCTATCTATAGAAAAAATTATTTCTATAAAAAATTTTGCCAAACTGAATTATATACGTATTTAATCGATTGTGGATGACAGTCTTTAGTAGAAGTTTATACGCAATCCATGGTGGAGGGTACATACGATTCGGCCTTGCTGAACTTACGGCCGTATATACTTGTTTTTCCGTAGAATTTTTCCTTTCAAAATTACGTGCTTTTATGAGAATCGTTTGAACCGGTTATGCCGGATATTTGTTTCAAAAAAACACCTTCCACCGGTTTTGGAAAAAAAAAACAAAAACCGAGACAACCCCTTTTTTTATCACTCTACCTGTCATGTCGCAATTTTTTCAATATATGGAAGTTATACCAACAAATAGACCGAAAAACACCATTTTCGGTACCCATATTTGTGGGAGCAAAATACTTCTAGATTTACGATTTTAGGCAAATAGGATAAAAATTGCGTTGTCTAGATACCCAAGAAGTCAAATCAGGTGATCGGTCTATATGGGGACTAAAGGGTGATACGGTCAAAATTTGGTCAAGGGAAAACGCGTGTAAATCGGTGAAGTCGTTTATTTAAAAAATCAAATTAAATTTCTTTTTATACCCTGTCTGTCTGTCTGTCTGTCTGTCTGTCTGTCTGTCTGTCTGTCTGTCTGTCTGTCTGTCTGTCTGTCAGTCAGTCTGTCTGTCTGTCTGTCTGTCTGTCTGTCTGTCTGTCTGTCTGTCCGTCTGTCTGTCTGTTGATGTATTTTTGTGTGCAAAGTACAGCTCGCAGTTTTAGTCCGATTGTCCTAAAATTTGGTATAGGGTCCTGTTTCGGCTCAAAGACGATCCCTATTGATTTTGGAAAAAATCGGTTCAGATTTAGATATAGCTGCCATATATATTTTTCAACGATCTGGTCATAATTGGCGTGTATATCAACCGATCTTCCTCAAATTCCGTACATCCGAATATTTTATGAGTCTCGAAAAACTTGCAAAATATCAGCCAAATCGGTTCAGATTTAGATATAGCTCCCATATATAGCTTTCGCCCGATTTACACTCATATGACCACAGAGGCCAATTTTTTGCTCCGATTTAGTTGAAATTTTGCACAGAGAGTAGAATTAGCATTGTAGCTATGCGTGCCAAATTTGGTTGAAATCGGTTCAGATTTAGATATAGCTGCCATATATAGCTTTCGCCCGATTTACACTCATATGACCACAGTGGCCAATCTTTTACTGCGATTTAAGTGAAATTTTGCGCAGGGAGTAGAATTAGCATTGTAGCTATGCGTGCCAAATTTGGTTGAAATCGGTTCAGATTTAGATATAGCTCCCATATATAGCTTTCGCCCGATTTACACTCATATGACCACAGAGGCCAATTTTTTGCTCCGATTTAGTTGAAATTTTGCACAGAGAGTAGAATTAGCATTGTAGCTATGCGTGCCAAATTTGGTTGAAATCGGTTCAGATTTAGATATAGCTCCCATATATAGCTTTCGCCCGATTTACACTCATATGACCATAGAGGCCAATTTTTAACTCCGATTTAGTTGAAATTTTGCACAAGGGGTTGAATTAGCATTGTAGCTATGCATGCCAAATTTGGTTGAAATCGGTTCAGATTTAGATATAGCTCCCATATATATGTTTTCTGATTTCGACAAAAATGGTCAAAATACCAACATTTTCCATGTAAAATCGCCACTGTTTAGTCGAAAAGTTGTAAAAGTGACTCTAGTTTTCCTTAACTTCTAATGCATATATATCGAGCGATAAATCATAAATAAACTTTTACGAAGTTTTCTTAAAATTGCTCCAGATTTAAATGTTTCCCATATTTTTTTACTAACATTGTGTTCCACCCTAGTGCATTAGCCGACTTAAATTTTGTCTATAGATTTTGTAGAAGTCTTTCAAATTCTGTCCAGATCGAGTGATATTTAAATGTATGTATTTGGGACAAACCTTTATATATAGCCCCAACACATTTGACGGATGTGATATGGTATCGAAAATTTAGATCTACAAAGTGGTGCAGGGTATAATATAGTCGGCCCCGCCCGACTTTAGACTTTCCTTACTGGTTCAAATTCAATTAGTATAAAATTCAGGAAAAATATTCAGTTAGGCTTTCGCTTTTCCAAATCCGAATTGCCGGGCCTCACGCTTGACACCTGCCATCAGATTTTGTACAGCCACCTTGTCCACCTTCTTCGCCGCAGAAAGCCAGTTTGCCTTGAACTGCTGCTCGTCCTTAGCAGTTTTTTTGGTCTTAGCGGAACCTAACGCTTGACAATAGCCCAGTATTTCTCAATTGGGCGGAGCTCTGGCGTGTTGGGAGGGTTCTTGTCCTTGGGAACCACCTGCACGTTGTTGGCGGCGTACCACTCCATGGCCTTTTTACCGTAATGGCAAGATGCCAAATCCGGCCAAAACAGTACGGAACAACCGTGTTTCTTCAGGAAAAGCAGCAGACGTTTATTCTCTTTTATTTTTTTTTTATTTTTTATTCTCTATTTACACTCTTTCACATAAATTTCTTGGTTGACAGTCCTGGAAGCTATGAAAATGCTGCTTTTCAAGCCACAGGTACAGATGGCTTGCCAAACCAGATATTTCTTTGCGAACTTTGACAGTTTTATGTGCTTGAAAATATCTGCTACCTTTCCCCTTCCTTTTGCCGTATAAAACTCCTGTCCCGGAAGCTGCTTGTAGTCGGCTTTGACGTAGGTTTCGTCGTCCATTACCACGCAGTCAAACTTCGTCAGCATCGTCGTGTACAGCCTCCGGGATCGCGCTTTGCTCGTCGTATTTTGTTTATCATCGCGATTTGGAGTCACTACCTTCTTGTAAGTCGATAGTCCGGCTCGTTTTTTGGCTCGATGCACGGTTGTAGACGATACACCCAGCTTATTTGCGGCATCTCGGAGAGAGAGGTTAGGGTTTCGCTTGAAGCTACCGGCAACTCTCTTTGTCGTCTCAGCGGCTTCCGGTTTTCGATTTCTGCCCGATCCTGACTTCCTGGCTGTCGACAAACGTTCCCCAAACACTTTAATTACATTTGTAACGGTTGATTTGGCAACTTTAAGCGATTTTGCCAGCTTTGCGTGCGAGTAGCTCGCATTTTCGCGATGCGCGAGCAAAATTTTGATACGCTGCTCCCCTTGCTTGGACGGCATTTTGACAAGTGAAGAGTGAATTCCAAAACCAAAATAGGAGCAACATTCTACACACACACCTTCAAAATGAGGGGTGTTCAGGTTTTTTAATTGCAAAATTGAAAGAAATACGTCAAGTTTATATTGACCAAATTTTGACCGTATCACCCTTTATATCAAAACACGATACACACCATATTTATGGACTTACAATAGTCCTAGTTTTCCAATATCAAGCAAATCGGACACAAATTACTGTATCTAGATCTAGATGTTCAAGGGCTGAAATCAGGAGATCGGTCTATATGAGGACTATATCAAAACATGATATATTTATGGACTTACAATACTCCTAGATTTCCAACATCAAGCAAATCGGACACAAATTACAATATCTAGATGCTCAAGGGGTGAAATCAGGAGATCGGTCTACATGGTGGTGTGTTTGTAGACTTCCAGATTTTGAAACATAGACTGATAAATACCATATTCAGTACACTTGTTTATGGACTTAAAATACTTCGAGATTTTTAATTTTAGGCAAATCGGAGAAAAATTGTTGTATCTAGGTTAGGTTAGGTTAGTGGCAACCCGATGTATGAGGCTCAGTCCTTTGTGATACCACAGTGGAGAATTTCTTCTTATCACCGAGTGCTGCCCGATTCCAAGTTAAGCTCGATGACAAGAGACCTTCTGTTTATAGCCGAGTCTGAACGGCTTTCCACAATGCAGTGAAACCACTTAGAAAAGCTTTGAAACACTCAGATATGTCACCAGCATTACTGAGGTGGGATAATGAAAAACTTTTTGGTGTTCGTTAGAAGCAGAAATCGAACATACACTAGCTTGTGTATGCAAGGCGGGCATACTAACCATGTTTGAGGTGATCATATTTCTTTTTTGGGTGTGACAGCGGTATCTAGAAGTACAAGAAGATGAAACTGGTGATCGGTCTGAACGGGGACCGATACACACCATATTCGGTACCCCTACTTCTGGGCCTTTTAATTGAAGGCATATTGAAGGCTATGCAGCGTTGTTGTCCTAATAGTTGGAGGATTGATGGCAGATGAAGGGGGATAGCAGCAAATTATTATCGCAAATTTGAGTTGAATATGGCATTTGGGTGTGAATTCCTGACACAAGTAAGACGACTAGGCCAGAGAATATATTCACGAACAATCTGAGGACAATTAAATTCTATTCATAACACGGACATGTCGGAATATGAGGCAACATAAAGGCAACTGAAGTAGCGATACTGATACGGAAAGGTGATAAAGGTTCCATGGATTCTCTTTTCAAACTAACCCAATAGCCGAATGGTCACTTCACCCTAGAACCCCTTGTAAGTCCCAGACAACGGCAACCTTTACTGTTTCGGCTGTTCAGCCTTGATTTCCGGTATGTATCAGTGAATGCAAATTTAGTCGACTCACGCCCTCCTACCTATCTTTCTTATTACGAAATAATTTCCAAGCTTTAAAATATTCTCTGCCATTCCATATAAATCTTCTCAAATTTACAACCACACAACTTCGTTGGTCATAAATTAGGCGACATTACATTTAATTGTCATTTGGAAATGAAATAAAACGTATTTCATTCATTTTAAATAATGTCATTTTTCAATTTACAACAAAAGCTGAAAACACACGTTTTGTAAAGACATTGTGAGAAGTCAGTAAAGCTAACCTCGGGCCCCTCTCTCCCCCCGCCATCATCACAACAACATTCGACATTGTCTTTGGGACTCTGTTAGAATTTTGTTTCCCTCTTATTAATTTGCATTAAACTTAATTAAATTATCACAAGAGCATGCAAAATACTTAGAGCTTAAATGGAAATGTTTAAAAGCAATATAGAGAACAATACAAGGGACTTGGCTTGGCTTGGTTTGGCTACATAATGAATATGTCATGATAGTATCGAGGTTGTCGCTGAATAATGGGAAGAGTCTCCACTATTTGAATCAACTGCTAAATGCTGTTTTACGATGCTACAACATTTCACTAAGAGTACACTTGCTTTGCTCAAGGCATTTCCGTTTCCTCTAACAATTTTGTTGAGCTTTTTGATATCACAAAAGGTTTTGCGTTATTTTATTCAAGTACAGCTATTCTTATGTCAATTAATGCTGAGTGGTATTAGAGAAGCAAGCGAAAAGAATTGACAATTGTGTTTTAAGGGGTATAGCATTTAATATTGTGTGATGGATGACAGACTAGGGTGTCAAAATAAAAGAGAACTTAGAGATTTTTGTGAAATGTGAATGAAATGAAATGAACATCTATGCTGTTGATGGATCAGAATGAACCATGGGGCAATATTTTCAGGGGGACATAAGGTTTTCGAGTTTAACGAAAAAGTGAACATTTCTCCTTGGTGAACCATTTGCTGTATTATCACATTAATATTAAACTTCCATACAAAACATGGGCCGTTATACATCACATTCGTTACACCTATTTGTGGTCCTAAACTACCTCTAGATATCAATTTTCAGGAAAATCGGATAAAAACTATGGTTTCTAGTAGCCCAAGAAATCAAATTTGTAGATTGGTCTATATATGGGGACTATACCGAAACATGGCCTGATACGGGCCACATTCGGCATACAGCTTTGTGGTCCTAAAATACCTCTAGATATCAATTTTCAGGAATATCGAATAAAATTGTCATTTTCTAGAACCCGAGAAGTTAAATTAGGCAATCGGGCTATACCAAAATATGAACGGATAGGTTAGGTTAAAGTGGCAGCCCGATTAAGATTCAGGCTCACTTAGACTATTCAGTCCATTGTGATAAATATGAACGGATACAACTTTTTGTGGTCCTAAAATACCTCCAGGTTTTCAATTTCCGACAAGTCGGATAAAACTATGGTTACTAGAAGCCCAAGACCCTAAATCGGTGAATCGGTTTATAAAAGAGCTATATCAATACCTATGACCGATATAGACTATCTTCGAGCTGGACCTGCATGCAAACAAAGAAAGAATCTGTGCCAAGATTCAGAACGATAGCATCATTTATTTCAACAAACAGATGGACAATGGTTAAACCGTCTTAGGGTAATATTTGACCAATATCAGTATCAAACTTTTTTCCAGAGCCATTTCGAAAAATACGGATACCACTTTGGAAATATTATCCTACCCTGATATTATATACCCAAATTGAGCTAAACATGTTTGTGATTTCTGTCAAAAATTTGTCCAGTATGACCGTAGCGTTATAATTTATATTGTCGGAAATCGATATTTCGATATGGAATGACACGGAATAGCCCCCATCACCATTCTATGGTAGTGAGCATATTTTTGGCTGAAATCCCACAAGTGATTTTCGTTTGAGACCTCCAGCATTTAAATGTGAATTTTGTTTTGTTTTCCGTTCCGTTCGTTGTTACCGCAATGCTGGGAGCCACCGTGGTGCAATTGTTAGCATGCCCCGCCTTGCATACACAAGGCCGTGGATTCGATTCCTGCTTCAACCGAACACCAAAAAGTTTTTCAGCGGTGGATTATCCCATCTCAGTAATGCTGGTGATATTTCTGAGGGTTACAAAGCTTCTCTAAGTGGTTTCACTGCAATGTGGAACGCCGTTCGGACTCGGCTATAAAAAGGAGGTCCCTTGTCATTGAGCTTAACATTGAATCGGTCAGTACTCAGTGATAAGAGAGAAGTTCACCAATGTGGTATCACAATGGACTGAATAGTCTAAGTGAGCCTGATACATCGGGCTGCCACCTAACCTAACCTAACCTACCGCAATGCTGGTATTATTGCATCCATGGTTGCCTCTCAAGCCCAACATAATCTACCAAAATTTGGAGAAAATTTTACTAAAAACTATCAAACAAAAAAATCGTATTTTGCAAAATTTTACTTCTATAGAATATTTTGTCAAAATTTTATTTCTTTAGAAATTTTTGTCAAAATTTTATTCTATAGAAAATTTTTTCGAAAAAAAATTTAACAAAATTTTCTATAGAAATAAGATTTTGACACAATTTTTTATAGAAATAAAATTTTGACACAATTTTCTATAGAAATAAAATTTTGACAAAATATTCTATAAATTTAATTTTGACAAAATTTTCTATAAAAATAAAATTTTGACAAAAATTTCTATAGAAATTATAAATTTATTTATTTATTTATTTATAGTTGATACTAAATTTATAGTAAATATAAAAAAATATTTGGCAACATTTTCTATAAAAATAAAATTTTGACAAAATTTTCTATAAAAATAAAATTTTGACAAAATTTTCTATAAAAATAAAATTTTGACAAAATTTTCTATGGAAATAAAATTTTTAAAAACAATTCTATAGAAATAGAATTTTGTCAAAATTTTCTATAGAAATAAAATTTTGACAAAATTTTCTATAGAAATAAAAGTTTTACAAAATTTTCTATAGAAATATAATTTTTACAAAATTTTCTATGGAAATAAAATTTTGACAAACTTTTCTATAAAAATAAAATTTTGACAATATTTTCTAAAAAAATAAAATTTTGACAAAATTTTCTATAGAAATTTTGAGAAAATTTTCTATAGAAATAAAATTTTGACAACATTTTCTATAAAATAAAATTTTGAGAAACTATAGAAACTAAATTTTGACATAATTTTCTATAGAAATAAAATTTTGACAAATTTTTCTATAAAAGTAAAATTTTGTCAATATTTTCTAAAAAAATAAAATGTTGACAAAATTTTCTATAGGAATAAAATTTTGACAAAATTTTCTATACACAGAAAAAAATATCACCAAAATATTTCCAATTAAAAAGTTAATTGAAGTTGAAAATTTTTTCAATTAATAAATTAAGTGATACAATTAACTTTTTAATCATGATAGAAACATTAAGTTAATTAAGTCAATGATTGAAATTTTTAAAATGTTTTGTTTTGTTATTGTTGGTTTTGTTCTTTAAGCATTGTTGTTGTTTTTTTATTTCAGCTTAAAACCATACATTGACTAAACTACAAGAGTAGCTTAACCAACAGAGGAAAAGAATGTTTGTCAAATTTATTTGGGCAAAGCCCTATAGACTGCTAGATGGTTGGATGGACGCACGTTTCGGAATTACCACATTCCTCATCAGCATCCTCTACTTGCAGCAAAACTATCAACCAATTATCAGAATAAATTCAGGCAGTTTATTAAACCCAACAAAAACCACACTTGAACCCTCCGAAAAAAGGTTTTACATTGATAGCCGGCTTATGCCGAAATAAATTCGAAACAAACATATCTCTTTTCCTATGCCACTGTCAAATCATCGATTTGAATTCACATGGCTGGGTTTATTTTGAACGTGCCTCCTCTTCTTTTTCCATTTGTTTTGTTTTGTTATTGTTGGTTTTGTTCTTTAAGCATTGTTGTTGTTTTTTTTATTTCAGCTTAAAACCATACATTGACTAAACTACAAGAGTAGCTTAACCAACAGAGGAAAAGAATGTTTGTCAAATTTATTTGGGCAAAGCCCTATAGACTGCAAGATGGTTGGATGGACGCACGTTTCGGAATTACCACATTCCTCATCAGCATCCTCTACTTGCAGCAAAACTATCAACCAATTATCAGAATAAATTCAGGCAGTTTATTAAACCCAACAAAAACCACACTTGAACCCTCCGAAAAAAGGTTTTACATTGATAGCCGAAATAAATTCGAAACAAACATATCTCTTTTCCTATGCCACTGTCAAATCATCGATTTGAATTCACATGGCTGGGTTTATTTTGAGCGTGCCTCCTAAATGTTTAAATTAAAAAATTAATTGATACAATTAACTTTTTAATCAAATTCGGAAGACTAATTCAGTTAAAAAAGTGCTGATTTTTTTTTACTTTTTTTAATTAAAAATGTATTTCAAACAATCATTTGTTAATCCAAATAAAAACTCTAAGCCAATCTAACTAAGTAATTAAAAATAGTTACCTTTTTAAAAATAGTTACTTTAATAAATTAATTGCGTTTTGCAATCAACATCAATTAAATTTTTAATTGAATCAATTAAAAAATTAATTGAATTTTGCTGAAAAAATCAATTAATTTTTTAATCAAGAATTTTTTCTATGCCCAATTAAAACTGTGATTGGTACTATCATTTTCGTGATTGAAGACATTTCAATTAAAAAATTAATTGGATCAATTAATTTGGTGATTGAATCAGAGAAAAAAATTTTTGTGTGTAGGAATAAAATTTTGACAAAATTTTCTGCAGAAATAAAATTTTGACAATATTTTCTATAGAAATAAAATTTTGACAAATTTTTCTGTAGGAATAAAATTTTGACAAAATTTTCTAAACAAATAAAATTTTGAGAACATATTCTAGAGAAATAAAATTTTGACAAAATTTTCTATAGAAAAAAAATTTTGACAAAAATTTCTATAGAAATGAAATATTGACAAAATTTTCTATAAAAATTTTTTTTTGACAAAATTTTCTATAGAAATAAAATTTTGACAAAATTTTCTATTAAAATAAAATTTTGTCAATATTTTCTAAATAAAAATAAAATTTTGACAAAATTTTCTATAGGAATAAAATTTTGACAAAAATTTCTATAGAAATAAAATCTTGACAATATTTTCTATAGAAATAAAATTTTGACAAAGTTTTCTGTAGGAATAAAATTTTGACAAAATTTTCTAGACAAATAAAATTTTGACAACATTTTCTAGAGAAATAAACTTTTGACAAAATTTTCTATAGAAATAAAATTTTGACAAAATTTTCTATTGAAATAAAATTTTGATAAAATTTTCTATAAAAATAAAATGTTGACAATACTTTCTATAAAAATAAAATTTTGACAATATTTTCTAAAAAAATAAAATTGTGACAAAATTTTCTATAGGAATAAAATTTTGACAAAATTTTCTGTAGGAATAAAATTTTGACAAAATTTTCTATAAAAATAAAATTTTGACAAAATTTTCCATAGAAATAAAATTTTGACATAATTTTCTATAGAAATAAAATTTTGACAAAATTTTCTACAAAAACATAATTTTGACACCATTTTCTATAGAAATAAAATTTTGACAAAATTTTCTAAACAAATAAAATTTTGAGAACATTTTTTAGAGAAATAAAATTTTGACAAAATTTTCTATTAAAATAAAATTTTCTATAAAAATAAAATGTTGACAATACTTTCTATAAAAATAAAATTTTGACAATATTTTCTAAAAAAATAAAATTGTGACAAAATTTTCTATAGGAATAAAATTTTGACAAAATTTTCTGTAGGAATAAAATTTTGACAAAATTTTCTATAAAAATAAAATTTTGACAAAATTTTCCATAGAAATAAAATTTTGACATAATTTTCTATAGAAATAAAATTTTGACAATTTTCTACAGAAACATAATTTTGACACCATTTTCTATAGAAATAAAATTTTGACAAAATTTTCTAAACAAATAAAATTTTGAGAACATTTTCTAGAGAAATAAAATTTTGACAAAGTTTTCTATAAAAATAAAATTTTGACAAAATTTTCTATTAAAATAAAATTTTGACAAAATTTTCTATAAAAATAAATATTTGTCAATATTTTCTAAAAAAAATAAAATTTTTACCCAATTTTCTATAGGAATAAAATTTTGACAAAATTTTCTATAGAAATAAAATTTTGACAATATTTTCTATAAAAAAAAAAATTTTTTGACTAAATTTTTAGACAAATAAAATTGTGACAACATTTTCTAGAGAAATAAAATTTTGACCAAATTTTCTATAGGAATAAAATTTTGACAAAATTTTCTATAGAAATAAAATTTTGACAAAATTTTCTATATAAATAAAATTTTGACAAAATTTTCTGCAGAAATAAAATTTTGACAATATTTTCTATAGAAATAAAATTTTGACAAAATTTCCTGTAGGAATAAAATTTTGACAAAATTTTCTATAAAAATAAAATTTTGACAAAATTTTCTATAAAAATAAAATTTTGTCAATATTTTCTAAAAAAATAAAATTTTGACCAAATTTTCTATAGGAATAAAATTTTGACAATATTTTCTATAGAATTAAATTTTTGACGAAATTTTCTGTAGGAATAAAATTTTAAAAAAATTTTCTATAAAAATAAAATGTTGACGAAATTTTCTATAGAAATAAAATTGTGACAACATTATCTATGGGAATAAAGTTTTTAAAAAATTTTCTATAGAAATAAAATTTTGACAAAATTTTCTAGAGAAAAAAAAATTTGACAAAATTTTCTATAGAAATAAAATTTTGACAAAATTTTCTTTAGGAATACAATTTTGACATAATTTTCTATAGAAATAAAATTTTGACAAAATTTTCTATAGAAATAAAATTTTGACAAAATTTTCTATAGAAATAAAATTTTGACAAAATTTTCTATAGAAATAAAATTTTGACAAAATTTTCTATAGAAATAAAATTTTGACAAAATTTTCTATAGAAATAAAATTTTGACAAAATTTTCTATAGAAATAAAATTTTGACAAAATTTTCTACAGAAATAAAATTTTGCAATATAAGATTTGTTTTTGTTTGATAGTTTTTTTGTTTTGTAAAATTTTCTCAAAAATTTGTAGATTATTTTTGGCTCGAGTGACAACCGTAGTTATGTTATGGCCTTCAAACGGCGAACAAAAGTGGCTCTGCGGTGTTTTGGTCCATTCTCGGTGAAGCGCCGTCTTGAGATGATCTACACTTTGGTATGTTTTAGTACCAACCTTATTCTACAAAATGCCCCAGGCTCAAAAGTCCAACGGTTTGAAATCCGGAGATTTTGGTGACCTTCATGTGAAGCCCTTCTTGGTTGACGCGTGCTGAAAGGGATGATGGTGAGTCCTGATGTATTGGTCAAATTGCGAGATCGGTCTATATGGGAGCTGTAACAAAACATTCTGAACACCTATTTGGATAAAAAATGCGATTTCTTGAAGCCCAAGAAGTCAAATCTGGATATCAGTCTATATAGGTTAGGTTAGATTAAATATAGTGGAATCCCGATCCCGATAACTCAGGATCACTTGGAGTATTCAGTCCATTGTGATACCACAGTAGTGTACTTCTCTCTTATCACTAAGCTGCACGATTCTATGTTTGGCTCAGTGACAAGGGATCTCCTTTTTATAGCCGAGTCTGATCGGCGTTCGACATTGCGGTGAAACCACTTTGAGAAGCTTTCAAACGTTCACAAATGTCCCCAGCACTACTGAGAGGGGATAATCCACCGCTGAAAAACTTTTTGGTGTTCGGTGGAACCTGGGGTTGAACCTACAACCATATATATGTAGACGTAAAATCGAGGGATCCGTCAATATGGGGACTATACCAAAACATAGATTGCTACACACCATATTCGGCACACCTGTTTGTGGTACCAAAATTCCTCTCAATCAATTTTCAGAAAAATCGAAAAAAAATTGCGGTTTCTAGAAACTTAAGAATTCCAATCTGGAGACTGCTCTTTTAGATTTTCAATGTCGGGGAAATCGGATCCCAAGCGTAAGAAGCGCAAGCCCAAGTAACCCAAATCGAAAGGTCGGTCTATATGAGGTCCGAATTGGTCAGAGGATATGTCAAAATCATTTTCGAACTTTACCTGCCTGCAAACAAAGAACGAGTCTAGGTAAAAATTCAGAACAATAGCGTCATTATTGAAAGCTGTACAGGCAGAGAAGAAATATGATCACCCCAAACATGTTTTAAAAGCAAAATGTTATTTTTGTATTGTGAACATGGAACATTTTTGTCACTAAAATGTTCTTTTCTCTGCAAACATATACATGGTTACCGAAATCAGATACATAATTTTCGAGAAAACGACATTTTTGAGACAAACATGTTCCATGTTCAGCGTTCGAAAATAACATTTTGCTCTTGAAACATGTTTGAGGTGATCATATTCCTTCTCTGGGTGTAGCTTGACTACAAAAAAAAAAAGAAAGACAGACAGACGGGCATGGTTAAATCGTCTTAGACAATTCGATGTATTACAAACGGAATAACCATTTTATGGTAGTGGATATAATAAATTTCATCGAGAGTTTGGAAACCCCTAAGTGACTATTGTTAGAGCACCGCCAGTGAATAAATCTTTTGTTTCTCGTACCATTGCTCGTTACCGTGGTACTGACGGTGTTGCAGACAACGATCCGAAATTATCTCAAAAACAACTTTCAATGTGGTTCAATTCCACTGAAGTCAATTCACTTCAATCTAACCTAGTTCCGGTAGATTTGGTTCAATTCTTTTAAAATCATTGCAAATTTCTTCTATCAATTATAATTTCTCACAGTGTGTATTGAGTTACAGCATATGGTAAAACCTTGTCATCCGTTTGTAATTGAACTTGACTCATCTCGGATCATATAAATTACATCTTATACCCCTTAAACCATTCTCCATAGAAAATAAACACCCCCCCAGTCAATGTAAATAAGATTTTCGATTCTGTAGAGAATCCTCACCAACAATGTTTTTCGTTTTTATTTGTCCATGACTTTGAAAGTTTTCTTTAGCTTAATTTCCATTGGTATCCCGTGGTTCTTTAAATCATATAATGATGGAATCATCTTGAATGTCAACGCTGTGACCGCGGACAATGATGACAATGATTTCATTCTGAGGTAATGTTGATATTTAACTTTACGACAGCACACAACAAAAGGGGTTATGGCCAAAAACTATAGACACACCCATCTACCCATTTAGTCCTTCAAAGACCCAATCTAACGCCTACATTATCCCATCCCACAACTCAATGCATTTCCATGAACTTCATTTGACTCACAAATCATGCTGTCACATTGTTAATAGCCATCCGAAGAATTTCTTAGATTCGTTTCTAAGGGGAGGGGCTTTGTTCAACAAAGCCAAAAAGTGACATTTATAATTAATGCGTTGTCATCTTTTTCCCCACATCTTACCAGAGAGAGAGAGCGAAGCAACAGCACATTTTCGCGTCTGAATACCCGTTGCCTAGAGACCTTAATTATAGTTGGACCTAAAGGGTGACGATGTTAGCGTCATCATTGTCGTTCATTTCATAGAAGTTGTAGACATTATGGCCACACTGTTGCTTCTCCCCTGTGGATGGCCCATAAATTTGTGTGGTGTGTGGGGGGATTGAAATCAATTTTGGTTTATCTGTCTATTGTCTATAGTCTTGGGTTTTGTGTTTGCGCGTTTTGGTGTTGAGCTTTTCTCTTCCAAAATCATCACCATCACTATTTTAATTTAATATTTTATGGCATTTTCTGCTGCAGGGGAATTATCCGATTATACTATAGATTTGAGCATATAACCGGTTTGTTCCATGGAGGACAGTATTTGCTAGTGAAGATGATGGAAGATTTTAGAGAAAACACTATTGTGACAAGGATCTTAACGAATATCTTAATTTTGTATTTATTTGATCCTATGAAAAAACATTCGTATTACAATAGATACTAATTTAAAGTAAATCATTTATAGAATGGATTTCATGAATTATCTCTCACGAACCCAATACAAGTTATAAGGTTTCCAATAACCCACCGAAAAATCCTTCATTCAAATCCTTCATCACTAATATGCATGCTATAGTCACTCATTATATGGTCCATTGAGGATAATAATGATGCTGGTGGTCATAATGAAGGATCTCTCAATTCATTTGCTCAATTTATATTTTGCCTCCACATTGTTAGTATAATTTATAAGAACTTTAGCTAGAAGCCTTAATAACCCCCTCATTTAGAGCGGCGAGTATTGTAGTAGAGAAGCAAGAGTTTCTCATAGAAAGTCACGCTGAATCAGTTGAACTTGACAAAAGGGTTTTTGTTAACAATGAGGGTAATATTTCCAAATAATTAATAGATGAAACTTTCCTCTACATTGGGAATGAAGAATGAAATGGGATGGCTTTTAATTCATATATAATACCCGTTGGGGGGACCCATAGAAGAAGCCCCTAAATGGAAGGGAAAACTATGCAGTAATTAATGTTATAATTTTATTAATACAAATATTAGTTTTGATTCTACGAGCATGGGTATTATATTGATTTTATTTCATATTTAAAATTATTTTCAAAGAAGATGTCAGATTTCACTGGATATTTTTACTTGGTTATATGTTCTACATATTAGAAATGATAGCGACCTACAATTGGTTGTAATATATAACAGCCTCCCTGTAACTGTATCTAAACAAATTCGGAGCTATTAAGTTAGATTATCGAGGACGGGTGGTCTCCTTTGAAGTCGCTCAAGAATTTCCATTTATCAGTCGTTGTTAAAGTTGCTTAAAATATCCAACCCGAGGATCAGATGAAGGCGAGTATGTTCCTTACGCTACATTTTCGCAGATCGTGAGAGCCTGAAACACAGGAAGTGGCACGAGTCCTCCCTAACTGCAGGGTTGCCACTCGATCCAACAATAATCTACCAACATTTTGAAACAGTTTTACCACAAAACTAGCAAACAACAAATTTTTATGTATATAGAAAAGTTTCACAAAATTTTATTTCTATAAAAAATTTTCAAAAAAGTTTAATTCTATAGAAAATTTTCTCAAAATTTGTTCAACATTTTTTTTCTATGGAAAATGTTCTACCAATTTTTATTTCTGTAGAAAATGTTATCAAAATTTTATTTCTATAGAAAATTTTGTCACAAAATTTATTTCAACAGATTTTTTTTTTCAAAATTGTATTTCTATAGAAAATTTACTCAATACTTTTTCCTATAGAAAATTTTCTCAAAATTCATTGTATTCCATTGTATTCCTACAGAAAATTTTGTCAAAATTTTATTTCTATACAAAATTTTGTAAAAAAATTATGTCTATAGAAAATTTGGTCAAAATTTTAGTTCTATAGAAAATTTTGTCAAAATTTTATTTCTATAGAAAATCTTGTCAAAATTATATTTCTACAGCAAATTTTGTCAAAATTTTATTTCTATAGAAAATTTTCTCAAAATTTTATTTCTACAGAAAATTTTCTCAAAATTTTATTTCAATTGAAAATTTTGTCAAAATTATATTTCTACAGCAAATTTTGTCAAAATTTTATCTCAATACAAAATTTTCTCAAAATTTTATTTCTATAGAAAATTTTATCAAAATTTTATTTCTATTGAAAATTTTGTCAAAATTTGATTTCTATAGAAAATTTTGTCAACATTTTATTTCTATAGAAAATTTTGTCAACATTTTATTTCTATATAAAGTTTTCTCAAAATGTTTTTTTTATAGAAAATTTTCTCCCAATTTTTATTTTTATAGAAAATATTGTCAAAATTTTATTTCTATAGAAAATTTTGTCAAAATTTTAGTTCTATAGAAAATTTTGTCAAAATTTTATTTCTATGGAAAATTTTGTCAAAATTTTATTTCTATAGAAAATTTTGTCAAAGTTTTATTTCTATTTATATTGTTATTTCTTTTGTTAAAATTTTATTTCTATAGAAAATTTTGTCAAAATTTTATTTCTAGAGAAAAGTTTCTCAACATTTTATTTCTGTAGAAAATTTTGTCAAAATTTTATTTCTACAGAAAATTTTCTCAAAATTTTATTTCTAGAGAACATTTTCTCCCAATTTTATGTCTATATAAAATTTTATCAAAATTTTATTTCTATAGAAAATTTTCTCAACATTTTATTTTTATAAAAAAAATTTAACAACTTTATTTCTATAGAAAATTTCCTCAAAATTTTATTTATTTGTCAAAATTTTATTTCTATAGAAAATTTTGTAAAAAATTATTTCTATAGAAAATTTTGTCAAAATTTTATTTTTATAGAAAATTTTGTAAAAAATTATTTCTATAGAAAATTTTGTCAACATTTTATTTCTATAGAAAATTTTGTCAAAATTTTATTTCTATAGAAAATTTTGTAAAAATTTTATTTCTATAGAAAATTTTATTTCTACAGCAAATTTTCTCAACATTTTATTTCTATAGAAAATTTTCTCCCAATGTTATCTCTGTAGAAAATTTTGTCAATTTTTTTTTTTCTATACAAAATTTTGTCAAAATTTTATTTCTATAGAAAATGTTATCAAAATTTTATTTCTATAGAAGATTTTATCAAAATTTTATTTCTAAAGAAAATTTTGTCAACATTTGATTACTATAGAAAATATTGTCAACATTTTATTTCTATAGAAAATTTTGTCAAAATTTTATTTCTATAGAAAGTTTTCTCAAAATGTTTTTTTTTTATAGAAAATTTTCTCCCAATTTTTATTTTTATAGAGAATTTTCTCAAAATTTTATTTCTATAGAAAATCTTCTCAAAATTTTATTTCTATAGGAAATTTTCTAAAAATTTTATTTCTATAGAAAAATTTATCAAAATTTTATTTCTATAGAAAATTTTGTACAAATTTTATTTCTATGGAAAAGTTTCTCAACATTTTATTTCTATAGAAAATTTTCCCAAAATTTAATTTTGTGTTTTTCTCAAATATTTTGCAAAATCTACCAAAACATCGAGAATTCTACCAAGCAATGTAGTTTTTGTGGCGACAAGGACCTGACCTTTTCATTCGATTAATATCATATTTTTGTCCAGCCGGTGAGTTTTTATTTTTTTATTTTCTCCCAATTTTTATTTCTATAGAAAATTTTCTTAAAATATTATATCTATATAAAATTTTCTCCCAATTTTTATTTCTATAGAAAATTTCCTCAAAATTTTATTTCTATGAAGAATGTTCTCAATGTTTCTTTTCTATAGAAAATTTCCTCAAAAATTGTATTTCTATGAAAAATGTTCTCAATGTTTCTTTTCTGTAGAAAATTTTCTCAAAAAATTTTTGTTATAAAAAATTTTCTCAAAATTTTATTTCTATAAAACATTTATTCAAAATTTCTCAAAATTTTATATTTATAGAACTTTTTTTTAAAATTTTATTTCTGTACAAAAATTTCTCAAAATTTTATTTCTATAGAATATTGTCTCAACATTTTAATTCTGTGGAAAATTTTCTCCCACTTTTTATTGCTATTGAAAATTTTCTCAAAATTTAATTTCTAAGACATTTTTCTCAAAATTTTATTACAATAGAAAATTTTCCTAAAATTTTATTTCTATAAGAAATTTTACCAAAAAATTATTTCTATAGAAAATTTTGCCAAAATTTTAGTGCTATAGAAAATTTTCCCAACATTTTATTTCTATAGAAAATTTTCTCACATGTTTTTTTTTTTTAGAAAATGTTCTCCAAATTTTTAATTTTATAGAGAATCTTCTCAAAATTTTATTTCAATAGAAAATTTTCTCAAAATTTTATTTCTACAGAAAATTTTCTAAAAATTTTATTTCTATAGGAAATTTTCTCAAAAATTTAATTGTGTATTTTTCTCAAATATTTTACAAAATCTACCAAAACATCGAGAATTCTACCAAGCAATGTAGTTTTGGTGGCGACAAGGACCTGACCTTTTCATTCGATTAATATCATATTTTTGTCCAGCCGGTGATTTTTTATGTTTGTGAACAAAACGAATTCACACGTATTAGCTTCTACTAAAAGAATTTGTTTTTCACTTTTAATGAATATTTTTTTCTCACTATGACATTTTAAAATATTAACCCCCTGCATTTTGTATTCCATTATCTAGGCGGACTTGTTTTATGGCCTTCCAGTTGTAACATTTTCCCAAAAAATAATAAAATGAGAAAATTTTTCAATTTCCCATACTGCTGTATGTGGAAGCAAGGAGTAAGATAACAAGGATATCATTGTTGTCCTGTTATCTACCTTTTTTTACATTCATACCATTTCTTTTCTTTTACTATCAATGGACAACCGGATTGAAAAATCAATAAATTATCGTTTGATTTAAGGCTGATGTTGGTCAGTGATATTAAATAAAGGACTTTGAGGTGATAAAATGAAACTATCCCAAAATGATAAACCCTTACCGGTGACTTTGGACAGTTTGAGGCCATACCATTTTGGTATTGTGCTTTTTTTATTGTTGGCTGACTATATATACCTTAAGGTTTTTATCAAAAAATTTAATCAATCTTATTTTTATTGCAATCCTCGAGTCCTCGCTATCCCTACCTTCACTCTGGACTATGGCGTTTCAAAAGGCTTAGGCATATCTATATCCTATAAATTTATCACCCCAAAACGACGATGTCACCACTACCAAGCTCCAAGAGTAGCGCATTTTTTTAATGTTGTACAACCAACTAGGCAAGGAGAAAAACTAACACACACATATGCTTACATTTGCTGTTACCTTGGGGCTATGATAAAAAACAATACAGACACATATGTCCTTAGTCCTTCTAGTTAAATAATCTCCAAGGATAAACAAATACGTTATTCATTGGTTAAACCTGAACCCAAAATGAGGAAGGTTAACAAAAAAAAAACCAACGGTGTTCCCAAAAACCTGAGAATCTTTGGTTGAAAATAAATTCCCATTCATGCCTGAAAGGCAAAAGGCAAAAAATTGAAACTCATGGCTGGCTAAACGAATTTAACGAACCATTCACATTATTTACACAGTGGAATAAAAACCATTTACAAGAAATATTGATCAAAAATCACAAATTATATACTGAACAACTTACGAGGATGGTCCGTTAACTACTTATTTACGGCGGATGGTCCTATAAGTATTTAGCTTGAGCGAAACATTCGTTCAGGCAGCGCTCAGTGATAAGAGAGAAGTTCACAACACTCCATAGTCAAAGTAAGCACTGTTGCCACTTGTGCCAAAAGTAATCTACCAAAATTGAAGAAAATTTTATCAAATTTAAAAAATATTATTTTGAAGTTTTTGATGACATTTTTATCAATATTTTATTTTTATAGAAATTTTTTTTCAAAATTTTATTTCTATAAAAGAATTTTAAAAAATTCTTCTATGTAGATTTTTAGTTTAATTTTATTTCTATAGAAAATTTTGTCAAAATTTTATTTCTATAGAAAATTTTGTCAAAATTTTATTTCTATAGAAAATTTTGTCAAAATTTTATTTCTGTAGAATATTCTGTCAAAAATTTATTTTTATAGACAATTTTGTCAAAATTTTGTTTCTATAGAAAATGCAGGTAAAATATTATTTATGTTGAAAATTTTGCCGAAATTTTGTTCTGTATGATATTTGGCCAAAATTTTATTTCTATAGAAAATTTTGTCAAAATTTAGTTTCTATAGAAAATTTTGTCAAAACTGCATTCCTATCAAAAAATGTATGTATATAGAATTTTTTTTTCAAAATTTTATTTCTATAGAGAATTTTTTCAAAATTTTATTTCTATAGAAAATGTTGTCCAAATTGTTTTTACATCAAAAAATTTTGTAAATATTATATGTCTTTAGAAAATTTTCGGCTGCCCGTTATTATAGGCTCACTTTCATGGTTGCCACCGTTGGTAGAACAACTTACGAGGATGGTCCGCTAACTACTTATTTACGGCGGATGGTCCTATAAGTATTTAGCTTGAGCGAAACATTCGTTCAGGCAGCGCTCAGTGATAAGAGAGAAGTTCACAACACTCCATAGTCAAAGTGAGCACTGTTGCCACTCGTGCCAAAAGTAATTTACCAAAATTGAAGAAAATTTTACCAAATTTAAAAAATATTATTTTGAAGTTTTTGATGACATTTTTATCAATATTTTATTTTTATAGAAAATTGTTTCAAAATTTTATTTCTATAAAAGGATTTTAAAAAAATTGTCCTATATAGATTTTTATTTTAAATTTATTTCTATAGAAAATTTTGTCAAAATTTTATTTCTATAGAATATTCTGTCAAAATTTTATTTCTACAGAACATTCTGTCAAAATTTTATTTTAATTTTATTTCTATAGAAAATTTTGTCAAAATTTTATTTGTATAGAAAATTTTGTCAAAATTTTATTTCTAAAGAAAACTTTGTCAAAATTTTATTTCTATAGAAAATTTTGTCAAAATTGTATTTCTATAGAAAAATTTGTCAAATTTTTATTTCTATAGAATATTTAGGTAAAATATTATTTCTATTTAAAATTTTGTCAAAATATTATTTCTATAGAAAATTTTGCCGAAATTTTGTTCTGTATAATATTTAGCCAAAATTTTATTTCTATAGAAAATTTTGTCAAAATTTTATTTCTATAGAAAATGTAGGTAAAATATTATTTATATGGAAAATTTTGTCAAAAATTTTATTTCTATAGAAAATTTTGCCGAAATTTTGTTCTGTATAATATTTAGCCAAAATTTTATTTCTATAGAAAATTTTGTTTCTATAGAAAATTTTGTCAAAATTGTATTCCTATAAAAAAAAAAATTATTTATATAGAAAATTTTTTCAAAATTTTGATTTCTATAGAAAATGTTATTAAAATTGTTTTTCTATAAAAAAATTTTATAAATATTATATGTCTTTAGAAAATTTTTGGCTGCCCGTTTTATAGGCTCACTTTCATGGTTGCCACCGTTGGTAGAATTTTACCAACAATGGTAGATTTTTTTTGTTCGGTAGATTGATATAATACTTGATGTTTTGGTAGATTTAGCAAAATATTCTTGTCCGTGTAACAGATACTTAAATTTTTTATAGATATAAAATTTTGAAAAAAAAAATATAGAAATGAAATTTTTACCAAATTTTCTATAGAAATAAATTGTTGGCAAATTTTTTATAGTAAATTTTCTATAGAAATAAAATTTTGAGAAAATTTTCTATAGAAATAAAATATTGAGAAAATTTTCTAAAGAAATAAAATGTTCACAAAATTTTCTATAGAAATAAGATCTTGACAAAATTTTCTATAGAAATAAAATTTTGGCTAAATATTATACAAAACAAAATTTCGGCAAAATTTTCTATAGAAATGAATTTTTGGCAAAATTTTCTATAGAAATAAAATTTTGACAAATTTTTCTACAGAAATAAAATTTTGGCAAATTTTTCTATAGAAATAAAATTTTGACAAAATTTTCCATAGAAATAATATCTTGACTAAATTTTCTATAGAAATAAAATTTTGACTAAATTTTCTATAGAAATAATATTTTGACTAAATTTTCTATAGAAATAACATTTTGACAACATTTTCTATAGAAATAAAATTTGAGCAAATTTCTCTATAGAAATAACATTTTGGCAAAATTTTTTATAGAAATAACATTTTGGCTTTAATCCCAAACCACTGTGCCCCAAATCCCGTGTAAAAGCCTAGATGAAAATAAATATTTAAATAGTGCATCTTGGCCTATGTTTGTAATTTTCGGGGTTTGCTCTCTCCATCATCCATCCTTTCAGGCAGGTGCCATTGTCCTGGCATATTTACTTAATAATTTAGCAATACCTAGACATCCTTTTTATCTTAGGCACATTAACAAAAAAATTTATATATCTACCTTTGGATGTGGCAGTTTATCCCTTCTACCGCTCACACCATCCTAGGTCCTTAGGCCTACAAAATCCTAAAGTCTACAACATGGTGTTGGTGTCAAATGCCAAAACTAAATCTACCGAGGCTAACATTCTCACACATGTCTGCCATTGTGGCAGATTATTACAGGGAATGAATTTAGAAGTGAGGGGAAGAAAAATATACAAGGGAGGATGTGTGGAGGTAGAATATAGAGTCTGGCATGTGAAAGTTTGGATTAGTAATGTGTCTCCTTGTGTCTCCCTTCTCAAGTTTGCTTTGTTTAGGCCTTACGACCATTTTCAAATAGATACTGTGTGAATGGAATCCTCTAAACACATTCTAATCCCTTAGCATTTTAGAACTCTCCTCTCCACCTCTCATCACCTTGGGGACTTTTTGTTATATTTAGGGGAGGGAGGTATAGCAACCGGGGAATTTATGTGGAAATATTTACCCTCCTAAAATGGCATAATGAAAGTCAAAATGTTACATTGGACAAAATGTGGTGAAATGCTAGTTAGTTAGTGACCAAAGTCAGAGATGGGAAACCTATGGAATTTTTGGAATAGGAGTTTACAAACGCGAACTGGTTGATCCCTTACAAAGGAGGAGATTTGTTTGGAGGAACTGTGTAGCTATTTAGCTCCACATTTCAAAATCGATCTCCCTAGTGGAGTTATGTCGCCATCACAGGACTTGGTTGTTACATCCTCGAGGGCAGACCGTGGTTCAACGAGACTTTCAAAGGTGACTCTCTGGAATGAGAAAAAGAGTCCATAATATAGCGGCTAACTTAGAGAATACAAAGAATTCATTGGATCCTCGAGGGCAGATATAAAATAATAAGAGTTTAACGTCCCTCCCAGCCCGTGGTTCAACTTGGCTGTCAGAGGTGACTCTCTGGAATAAGAAAAAGGGAAAGAGCCCATAATACAGAGGCTAACTTAGAGAACACAGAGAGTTCAATGGATCCTCGAGGGCATATATAAAATAATAGGAGTTTCACGTCTCTGTCAAACCGTGGTTCAACGAGATGGTCAGAGGTGACAGCGAAATAGCCCATAATATAGCGGCCAACATAGAGAACACAGAGGATGGATACGATCCTCGAGGGCAGAGATAAAATAATAGGGCTTAAACGTATCTCTCAGGCCGTTGTTCAACGAGGCGGTCAGAGGTAACTCCCGGGAATAAGAAAAAGGGGAAAAGTCCAAAAAACGGCTTACTTAGTGACTACAGGGAGTTGATAGGATTCTAGAGGGCAGAAATAAAATAATAGGAGTTTAACGTCTCTTACAAACCGTGGTTCAACGAGACGGTCAGATGTGACTTTCGGGAATACGAGGAAGCGAAACAGCCCATAATATAGCGGCTAACTTAGAGAACACAGAGAGTTGATAGAATTCTCGAGGATAGGTTAGGTTAGGAGCCACCGTGGTGCAATGGTTAGCATGCCCGCCTTGCTTACACACGGTCTTGGGTTCGATTCCTGCTACGACCGAACACCAAAAAGTTTTTCAGCGGTGGATTATCCCACCTCAGTAATGCTGGTGACATTTCTGAGGGGTTCAAAGCTTCTCTAAGTGGTTTCACTGCAATGTGGAACGCCGTTCGGACTCGGCTATAAAAAGGAGGTCCCTTTTCATTGAGCTTAACATGGAATCGGGCAGCACTCAGTGATAAGAGAGAAGTTCACCACTGTGGTATCACAATGGACTGAATAGTCTAAGTGAGCCTGATACATCGGGCTGCCACATAACCTAACCTAACCTAGGTTAGGTTAGGTTATGTTATCTCTGAGAGCTCCCCGAATCCATGTGAAGCTCAATGACAAGGGACCTCCTTTTTATAGCCGAGTCCGAACGGCGTTCCACATTCCAGTGAAACCACTTAGAGAAGCTTTGAAACCCTCAGAAATGTCACCAGCATTACTGAGGTGGGATAATCCACCGCTGAAAAACTTTTTTGGTGTTCGGTCGTAGCAGGAATCGAACCCACGACCTTGTGTATGCAAGGCGGGCATGCTAACCATTGCACCACGGTGGCTCCCTCGAGGGTAGAGATAAAGGAATTGAAGTTGAATGTTTCTGTAATACCGTCGTTGCCTGACAAGGTCAGCACTGACTATCTGGAATAAGAGAAAGGGCAAAAACCCATAATATAGCTCCGATTTTATCCACCTAGGTATGGCAAATTTTAGAGATCTATATAAACATTGGGTGTCTGGGTTCAACTGGTCAACCTACTAATCAACACTTGGTGGAATTTCTTATATTTGCTTGTTAAAAAATAAGTCCCACCGGTTGAGCTATCAAGAATGTCACCTAATGGACCTGGTCGGCCTACTTTTGTATTGCATGTACCCAGTTCTCGTTCTGGGTCTTAGCTCTGATCTACCTAGGAATGGCAAATGTTAGAGCTCTGCATTAACATGGTGAGTCTTGGTTCATAAACCTCATCCAACTGGCCAACCTTCTCATCTGCACAAGAAAGTATTCCTTAGATTTCTTTTGATCGGTCACGCTTTCTTTTTGAAAAATCCGTCCCGCCGGTTGAGCTTTCAATAATGTCACCATAAAGGACAGGCTCTAGTGTTGCATGCCCCCAGCTCTCGTTCTGAGACTTAACTCAGACCCATATAGATATGGCAAACCAAAGAGTTCTGCATAAACTTGGGGTAACTTGGATCATCTTCCTCTAGTGTTGCATGCTCCCAGATCTCGTTCTGAGACTTAGCTCAGACCCATCTAGATATGGCAAACCAAAGAGTTCTGCATAAACTTGGGGTAACTTGGATCATCTACCTCATCTATCTTGCCAACCTTCTAATCAGCTTTCCTTAGCATTGATTATTGATCCAACCAGAAAAGGGGATACAGGTGCATGTTTCTATGACTGATTCAATGGTACCTTCTTCGTTGTCGCAGCGAGAATATGTCCTTTCTGATTTAGTTTAATGAGTTGGTAATTTCTCACCAAGTCAAGGGACCTAGCTAGATTTGGCAAAGGCTGAGTGTTCACAGAACGCACCCCATGTCCTTTGGGAACACCTTATCGATGCGTCATCATTTGGAAGTTTGTTGTTTGTATTCCCATAGTTCGACCAGCTTAGATTCCGGGTGAGGTAATTGTCCATGAGATTTGCTGTACCCCTCCCTAAATTGTTATAGACAGCTAGTCCGTAAGCGAGATTAGGTTAGGTTAGGTGGCAGCCCGATGTATCAGGCTCACTTAGACTATTCAGTCCATTGTGATACCACATTCTTCTTCTCTCTTGTCACTGAGTGCTGCCCGATTCCATGTTAATCTCAATGACAAGGGACCTCCTTTTTATAGCCGAGTCCGAACGGCGTCCACTTAGAGAAGCTTTGAAACCCTCAGAAATGTCACCAGCATTACTGAGGTGGGATAATCCACCGCTGAAAAACTTTTTGGTGTTCGGTCGAAGCAGGAATCGAATCCACGACCTTGTGTATGCAAGGCGGGCATGCTAACCATTGCACCACGGTGGCTCCCAAGAAGCGAGATTAGCTTAAATAGCTATTTGAACCAACCGGCATCTTTACTTCGAGATCTTTGTCCATGAAATTTTTATGGACTTATGGATAAACTTCGGTCATTTGCAGTGAATCTACACAATCTACTTTTCAAAAAATTTTGCTTCCGATTACACTCCCCAAACCCAATCCTGGCGTGCCTGAGGTTTCCCTCCCCTTGTAATTTGATACAAATCCAACACTATCTCTTGGTCCCACAAAACAATAAAGGCAATATGGTTAAACGAGAAAAAAATGATGCTGCCACATAGAATAGAAGGAAGAGGGCGGGCGAAGAAATAAAATCTCAAGTATCTCCGCACATATTTGGTGTAAAGGTATGCGTTGTGGCAAAAGGGTTTGCCAAGGGAGAGTACTGCTGTTCATTTTGCCTGCCTTGACGAAGGCATACCTTGCAGGCATTATTACGGTAGTCACACATGGTGTAACCAGCGGAAAGGAAAAATCACACAAGACAGTAGCAAAAAAAAAAAAGAAACTGAAGGATATAAAAAGGTTTAAATGCTCCACACATGCTGTCAAACAGAGAAAAGAACCGCAGAGTTTCAAATACACCCACATAACAAAAAAAAAAAAAAAACAACCATGAAACGAGGAAACGGAAATGCTACCCCAAAAAACGCAACGCACAGACACTCATCCATACACCTACACTTGGTGGTCGCTTTATCACCCCACAATGCACACACACAGAAACAAACACCTGGCCAGTAAACAACCAAACCGACCGAGAAAAAATGTGGTCTGGTAGCTGCATTTGAATTGAATCATGGTAGCGTATGCATGAATTCAAAGAAAGAGTTTTCCGTTTCCGGTAGCTGTTTCTTTTTTTTATTCGGTTACTTTTCCTTTAGTCCCTAGTCCACGAACAAATTCAGTTTTGATGTATGTAAATTGAAACAGTATTTTTCAGTTTGTTTTTCTTTTCTTGATATTTCGTAACTTTTTGTATTTTGGTGGAGCAACTTGATTGTTGGTCATGGTTTCTTTGTTAAAAGTGACTGGACTGTTTTTCTCTTTAGATTTGCCATGGCATCATGAAAACCAATATCTGACCTCAACAAGTGTCAGTGTAAAAAATATTGGTTATACAAGCGTTTGGTTTAAAGTTAGTTTTTGTTTATCTTGGTCAATGGCTGGAATTTTAAAAGCTTCTGAATGAGAAAAGATTCAGGTATATTCTTACATGACTTTAAAATCCTTGGCAATGTGGCGTAGATATGGATTTAAATGAAATTTATTGTAAACTCTCTGGAATACGAGGAAGCGAAAGAACCCACATCAGAGCAGCTAAATTAGAGAACATAGAGAGTTGATAAGATCTGCCCTTGAGGGTTGAGAATAAAAGTGGAACGTATCGATATCGATCGTAGCGGCTAACTGACAGAACACAGAGATTTGGTAGGATCCTCGATGGCAGAGATAATATAATAGGAGTTTAACGTCTCTCTCAGCGGCTAAATTAGAGAGCACAGTGAGTTAATAGGATCCTCAACGGCAGAGATAAAATAATAGGAGTTTAACGTTTCTATCAGATCGTGGTTCAACGAGACGGTCAGAGGTGACTCTCGGAATTAAGTGGAAGCGAAAGAGTCCATAATGTAGCGGCTAATTTAAAAACATAGAATGTTGATAGTATCCTCGAGGGCAGAGATAAAATAATAGGAGTTTAAGATTTCTGTCAGACCGTGGTTCAACGAGACGGTCAGAGGTGACTCTCGTGATTACGAGGCAGTGAAAAAGCCCATAATATAACGGCCAACTTAGAGAACACAGAGAGTTGATAGGATCCTCGAGGGCAGAGATAAAGGAATAGAGTTAAATATTTCTGTTAGGTTAGGTTAGGTTAGGTGATAGCCCGATGTTTCAGGCTCACTTAGACTATTCAGTCCATTGTGATACCACAGTGGTGAACTTCTCCCTTACCACTGAGTGCTGCCCGATTCCATGTTAACCTCAATGACAAGGGACCTCCTTTTTATAGCCGAGTCCGAACGGCGCTCCACATTGCAGTGAAACCACTTAGAGAAGCTTTGAAACCCTCAGAAATGTCACCAGCATTACTGAGGTGGGATAATCCACCGCTGAAAAACTTTTTGGTGTGCGGTCGAAGCAGGAATCGAACCCACGACCTTGTGTATACAAGGCGGACATGCTAACCATTGCACCACGGTGGCTCTGTAAGACCGTCATTCCCTGAGATGATCAGCACTGACTTTCTGGAATAAGAGGTAGGGAAAGAGCCCATTAAATAGCGGCTACTTTGGGGACACAGAGGTTTGATAGGATCCTCAAAGGGAGAGTTAAAAGAGACAGTCAGCTCTGGCATAAGAAGAATGGAAAGAGCCCCAAATATTGCTTCTTATTTGGAGAACAAAGAGTGTTGATAGGATCCTCAAGGACAGGGTTGTGGGAAAAGGAGTTGAACGTATCTATCAGATCGTGGTTCACTTAGATGGTCAGAGGTGACTCTCTGGAATAAGAAGAATGGAAAGAGTCCATAATATAGCGGCTAACTTAGAGAACACAGAGAGTTGATAGGATCCTCCAGGGCGGAGTTAAAGAAATAGGAGTTGAACGTATCGATCACACCCTGGTTCACCGAGATGATTAGAGGTGACTCTCGAAGAAGAAAAAGGAAGAAGTCCATAATATAAGGGCTACTTTGGGGACACAGGGGATTGATAGGATCCTCGATGGTAGAGTTGAGGGAATAGGAGTTGAATGGATCTGTCAGACCCTGGTTCACCGAGATGATTAGAGGTGATTCCCTGGAAGAAGTAAAATCGAAAGAGTCCATAATATATAATATAGTATACTCGAAGGTAGAGTTGAGGGAATAGGAGTTGAATGGATCTGTCAGACCCTAGTACACCGAGACAGTTAGAGGTGACTCTCTGGAATTATATCAAGCGAAAGTACCCATAATGTAACGGCTAACTTAGAGAACACAGAGAGTTTATAGGATTAACGAAGGCAGATTTAAAGGAATAATAGTTGAGCATATCTGTCAAACCGTGGCACATCGAGCCGATTAGAGTTAACACTCCAAAATAAGAGGAAGTGCATGAACGCATAACATAGCGGCTAACTTAGAGGACACAGAGAGTTTCGGAGGATAATCGTGGACACATTTAAAGGAATATGAGTTGGGTGTATCTGTCAGTCCCTGCTACACCGAGACAGTTAGAGGTGACTCTCTGGAATAAAGGAAACGGAGAGAGCGCATAATATAGCGGTAAACTTAAAGAACACAGAGAGTTAATAGCACCCTCGATGGAATATATAAATGTAAAGGAGTTTATCGGATCTGCCGTGGAACACCAGGATGGTTAGAAGGAATCGGAAGCATCCATAATATAACGGCAAACTAAAAGACCATAGGATCCTCGAGGGTATGGATAAAGGTATAGGATTTTAACGGATTTGGTAGACCGTAGTACACCGAGCCGATTAGAGGTAACCATCCGAAATAAGAAGAAGCGCAAGAGCCCATAATATAGAGGCTAACTTAGAGAACACAGAGAGTTTCAGAGGATAATCGAGGACACATTTAAAGGAATAGGAGTTGCGTGTATCTATCAGACCGTGCTACACCGAGACGGTTAGAGGTGACTCTCTGGAATAAAGGAAACGCAGAGAGCGCATAATATAGCAGTAAACTTAAAGAACACAGAGAGTTGATAGCACCCTCGAGGGAATATATAAAGTTAATGAGTTTAACGGATCTGCCGTGGAACGCCAGGGTGGTTAGAAGGAATTGGAAGCATCCATAATATAACGGCAAACTAAGAGACCATAGCAGCCACGAGGGTATGGATATAGGTATAGGATTTTAACGGATTTGTTAGACCGTAGTACACGGAGCCGATTTGAGGTAACCCTCCGAAATAAGAAGAAGCGCAAGAGCCCATAGTATAGCGGCTAACTTAGAGAACACAGACAGTTTCAGAGGATAATCGAGAACACATTTAAAGGAATAGGAGTTGCGTGTATCTGTCAGACCGTGCTACACCGAGACGGTTAGAGGTGACTCTCTGGAATAAAAGAAAGGGAAACAGCGTATAATATAGCGGCAAACTTAAAGAACACAGAGAGTTGATAGCACCCTCGAGGGAATATATAAAGTTAATGAGTTTAAGGGATCGATAATACAGAGAGTTGATAGGATTCTCGAGGGTATGGATAAAGGTATAGGAGTTTAACGGGTCTTTTAGAACGTAGTACAACGAGATGGTTAGAGATAATTTTCGAAGCCCATAATATAGCCGCTAACTTAGAGAACTAATCGATCGTATCGGTCAGAGGTTCGAAGATAACACTATGGAACAGTTTTGTCGTGGCAAATTTGGAACCAATTCGTTTTTGGTCTGCAAGCTATGTCTGTTCAGATGTTGATTTAGAACCCGATTTGGTTTCTTGGGCCTTTAGATATTCCAAGTTTTTCTGAATTTTATTCCTTGAATTTAAATATATAACGTGTTCTTGGACATATAGACCCTGAAAATTTTATCTGATTTACTTGAAATTGGAAATCTAAAATATTTCGTGTCCTCGACTCATGCTTGACTTCCTTATAGAGCCATATCCCGATTTCCAGGTTTAAATCCTTTAAACCTCAAAAAAATCGTTTAAGTTAATAATTTTACTTGGTCCCTTATTAAAGTTGAGTAGATAATTTTATCCTACTGTCTCATACATTTATTTTTAACCAATATATCCCAATGTTCTCAACACATATATTATAGATATACATACGTTTGTAACTTAATTTAGAAGAGTCAAATTTCTTAGGATAAAATTTCCTACATAAATTATTATAAATGAGATCCTTTGGGAATTTTCAACGAAATATGGGAAATCATCAAAGAATGTATAGTGGTTGCTAAAGGAAAGATGTTGATAATTTACTAAAGAAAATTCTTATTTATATATACATAAATATGAATATTAGGTTGGGTGAGGAAAAATTGTTAGTCAAAAACGAAATAAAAAAAATAAATGATAAATAAATAAAATATAAAAAAACATAGAGTTTGGAGGAGCTGATTTGTTGATACCTCACATAAAGGTGACCAGATGGTAACAGAGGCTGTAGAAACGTTACCAAATAAAGCCTTGTGTTGGCAATTGGTGTAAGCAAGGGATCAGGGTATTCTGCGTTTCTAAATCAGAAATGTCAGGAACAAATGGAGAGCACAATATCCGGCTCCCATCCCAAGTTCTTGAAATATTTCCCGGCCTAATTGTTAGATGAAATGGCGAAGGTTTTTTTTTAAATAAATTTTATGTTAACCGCATGGAATTCGCTCAGTCTATGGAGTGTTAGAGAATCTCTTTAATACTATTTGTATAGTTTAGGGTAATGTAATTGGGATGGTGTAATACAGCTGGGTCGTGTTCAAAATGAAGTCTTGTCAAAATGATTTAGCAAAGATTCCCTCTATGGATGTTAAAGAAAAATGTGAAAGACTGTGGAAAGATTCATTCGCCCGAATCGAAACATGTACAGTCCAGGCGTGTATAGATTTGTATCTGGCGTTTTCTTTTCAATGACTCTATTAATCATGTTCCTTAATCTAAATCTCTCCATAAAGCTCGATTAATAATTGTAAAATTAGTGAAAGGAACAATTTTGGGCCCAGCTACTAACGACATATTTTAACCACTCTCGGGAATGCTAATATTTATAGTTATATGCGGAGTGCAGAAAAAGGTTGTAGGGATTATTTATACAGAGATAATACTTATATCGCAGAGAAAAAAAATCTTTGTCCGCGAAAATCCAATTTGTCCAATAGATGGCGTTATTTTTCTTCAATTCCCGAGCGGAACACAGTCGCGGTCGAAACACAATGAGCCAGAGGACAAAAGCTAAGCCAGCATATAGGGCTAGAAAGCTTTTAGTGTGTGTTTGGTGGGATTGGCAGGAAACTATCTACTATGAGCTGATCCCATACAGAACGTCAATGCATACAGTGGGGCCGCCCAGAAGAAGACAATTCATTTCAATTATGAAATGAATTGTATTTCATCTGAACAACATCAGAGTACAGACATCAATAGTGACTCGCCAGAAGCTATGTCAGCTTGGTTGGATTCTATCCACCACCTTATACACAGAACAAATTTTCACGAAAAAAAAAATTCAATTAAAGTCTTAATTGAATTTTAAACAAGTATATACGGCCGTATATACTACTTCGGCCAGGCCCAAGCTTATGTACCCTCCACCATGGATTGCGTAGAAACTTCTTCTAAACACTGCCATCCACAATGGAATTATATAGACATAAAATTTTGACAAAATTTTCTATAAAAATAAAATTTTAACAAAATTTTCTATAGAAAAAAAATTTTCAAAAAAAATTTTATAGAAATAAAATTTTGACAAAATTTTCTTTAGAAATAAAATTTTGACAAAATTTTCTTCAGAAATAAAATTTTAACAAAATTTTGCTTCTCTTTGAGGCTCCGCAAGCCAAATCTGAGGATCGGTTTATATGGGGGCTATATATAATTATGGACCGATATGGACCAATTTTTGCATGGTTGTTAGAGACCATATACTAACACCATGAGGCTCCGCAAGCCAAATCTGGGGATCGGTTTATATGGGGACTATATATAATTATAATGAAATTTGCTTCTCTTTGAGGCTCCGCAAGCCAAATTTGGGGATCGGTTTATATGGGGGCTATATACAATTTTGGACCGATGTGGACCAATTTTTGCATGGTTGTTAGACCAACCAACACCATGTTCCAAATTTCAGCTAGATCGGATGAAATTTGCTTCTCTTTGAGGCTCCGCAAGCCAAATCTGGGGATCGGTTTATATGGGGGCTATATATAATTATGGACCGATGTGGACCAATTTTTGCATGGTTGTTAGAGACCATATAGCAACACCATGAACCAAATTTCAGCCGGATCGGATGAAATTTGCTTCTCTTTGAGGCTCCGAAAGCCAAATCTGAGGATCGGTTTATATGGGAGCTATATATAATTATGGACCGATATGGACCAATTTTTGCATGCTTGTTAGAGACCGTATACTAACATCAGGTACCCAATTTCAAACGGATCGGATGAATTTTGCCCCTCCAAGAGGCTCCGGAGGTCAAATCTGGGGATCGGTTTATATGGGAGCTATATATAATTATGGACCGATATGGACCAGTTTTTGCATGGTTGTTAGAGACCATATACTAACACCACGTACCAAATTTCAGCCGGATCGAATGAAATTTGCTTCTCTTTGAGGCTCCGCAAGCCAAATCTGAGGATCGGTTTATATGGGGGCTATATACAATTATGGACCGATGTGGACCAATTTTTGCATGGTTGTTAGATACCATATACCATATACCAACACCATATACCAAATTTCAGCAAGATCGGATGAAATTTGCTTCTCTTTGAGGCTCTGCAAGCCAAATCTGAGGGTCCCTTTATATGGGGGCTATACGTAAAAGTGGACCGATATGGCCCATTTGCAATACCATCCGACCTACATCAATAACAACTACTTGTGCCAAGTTTCAAGTCGATAGCTTGTTTCGTTCGGAAGTTAGCGTGATTTCAACAGACGGACGGACGGACGGACGGACGGACATGCTTAGATCGACTCAGGATTTCACCACGACCCAGAATATATATACTTTATGGGGTATTAGAGCAATATTTCGATGTGTTACAAACGGAATGACAAAGTTAATATACCCCCCATCCTATGGTGGAGTTGATATACCCCCATGCATGGTTGTTAGAGACCATATACCAACACCATGTACCAAATTTCAGCCGGATCGGATGCAATATGCTTGTGTTAGAGGCACCACAAGCCAAATCTGAAGGTCGCTTTATATGGGGGCTATACGTAAAAGTGGACCGATATGGCCCATTTGCAATACCATCCGACCTACATCAATAACAACTACTTGTGCTAAGTTTCAAGTCGATAGCTTGTTTCGTTCGGAAGTTAGCGTGATTTCAACAGACGGACGGACGGACGGACGAACATGCTTAAATCGACTCAGGATTTCACCACGACCCAGAATATATATACTTTATGGGGTTTTAGAGCAATATTTCGATGTGTTACAAACGGAATGACAAAGTTAATATACCCCCCATCCTATGGTGGAGGGTATAAAAATATTCAATTAAACATTTAATTGATTCAGCAAATTTTTTAATAGAATATTCCCATGTGACAATCACAAAAATTAATGATACCATCATTTCTGTAATTGAAGACATTTCAATTAAACAATTTATTGGATCAAATAATTTCGTGATGGAATCTGAAAAACATTTTTTTGTGTGTAGGCATGACCTGTGATCGTTATCTGTTACTTTTAAAATGGCAACAAGTTATTGAAACCAATTAAAAGTCTGCCATAAATCGGAGTAAACCTGAACCGATTTTAACCAACTTTGGCACACTTTACGATACTATCAATTGTACTTCTTGTGGGACCTAGACTTTGAATAAAAAATCTTTACACAAACAGACAGACGGACGGACGAACGAACGGACAGACGTACTTGGCTAAATCGACTCAGTGACTGACCCTGAGCATTATTGCCAAATTCACTATTTGTCCTTCTCGTCTCCTTCTTTTGCATGGTTGTTAGAGACCATATAGCAACACCATGTACCAAATTTCAGCCGGATCGGATGCAATATGCTTCTGTTAGAGGCTCCACAAGCCAAATCTGAGGATCCCTTTATATGGGGGCTATACGTAAAAGTGGACCGATATGACCCATTTGCAATACCATCCGACCTACATCAATAACAACTACTTGTGCCAAATTTCAAGTCGATAGCTTGTTTCGTTCGGAAGTTAGCGTGATTTCAACAGACGGACGGACGGACGGGCATGCTTTGATCGTCTCAGAATTTCACCACGACCCAGAATATATATACTTTATGGGGTCTTAGAGCAATATTTCGATGTGTTACAAACGGAATGACAAAGATAATATACCCCATCCTATGGTGGAGGGTATAAAAATATGCAATTAAACATTTGTGGGACCTAGACTTTGAATAAAAAATGTTTACACAAACAGACAGACGGACGGACGAACGAACGGACAGACGTACTTGGCTAAATCGGCTCAGTGACTGACCCTGAGCATTATTGCCAAATTCACTATTTGTCCTTCTCGTCAAAAATATGCACTAACTTATAGTTCCGTCGAGTGGAACAAGGTATAAAACCGACACCTATATGACCTAACTAAAGTAATTAAAACCTTAGATTTCAGGGCATTTAATAAAACACTTACAGATGCTCTGAGTGCCTTATTACAACAAAATATAGCGCTGTATTTGCTAATAGCGGGAGACCACGTTGTGGCGGTTTAAAATTAGAAAACTGCGACTTCTAGGGAAATCTTATTAAAATGTGTCCTACCAGAACCACAAGACGAAAAATACACCAAAAAAAAAGTGAACCCACCGTGGAAGAAAATGTAGGTTAATTTTAGAAAACTTTAACTAAAATAGTTTTCTAATTGCAACATGTTATAAATAAGTTAATACTTTTTGTCAAACTGAAGAAAAGTTTTTAAAAATAATTATTTTTTTTTTCTGTTGTTTAAGAAAATTTCATATGTTGAAAAACAAAAATTGGATTGTTAAAATGTCTTTAGCGCTGTACGAAGTTCAAGACAGGTACAATTTTAGTAACATTTACTCATTTGAGAGACATATGAACTCAATTTAAGCAAACTTCTGCCATTTTAGGAAAATACGAACTATTTTATTTTCTAGTAAAATTGAGCACTATATTTGTATACAACTTTTTTTTCTTATTTTTAGTTCACGTCATTAAAGTTAGCAAAAAATTATTCAAATAAGGAACATTTACTTATTCTGTGCAAAATTTAACTAAAATCAACTAATCTGCATGAACTAATATAAAGTTCAGTTGACATTAGAGCCCCTTTTTTCTGGGTGTAGAGAGTCATACTATCATCAATAAATTGCTTTGACAATTACATGTTTGGTAGGCAATATTCCCATGTGACAAATAAAATATGCTTCCATATAACGATGGAAAATTTTAAAAAATCTCTTTCTTACTGTTTTTTTGTTCCATCCTTATATACATATATGGTATTTTAAAGGATATTCTGATAAATAAATGGAAAAGTTTTCAACACGCCACACAGTCATAGCAACACTTACACATGAACATGTGTCCAACAAAAACACACGTTTCAATCACACATCTCTACCATATTCTCATTTTGATCATTCTATTCTATTACAACAGGTATTACTGCAGTAGTAATAATAATAATAAGGTCTAAAGGAAACTGTAAGCAAAACAACAAAAAAGGATATTGAGACCCTAGATCCTTTCAGAGCTTATGATGTCATAAATTCTTCTGACTTAAAATTATCAATAATTGAATATTGATGATTTATTTGACATTCATAGTAAAAGTCTTACATTTGTCATTTGGGATCCCCTGCAAAGGATATTATCAAAGGACTATAAAGATGATGACTGATAATATTCCCAAAAGTTTGAGTAAATAGGTAAACTTTTATGTGTGTGTTTCATTTCATCGCCATTGACGAAGATATAGAAGAAAAAAAGTTTAAATAAAAAATTCATAGTTAATGGTTGTTGAGAAAAGAATTTGCCTTTTTCCATAGATGTACAGGTATAATCTTATTTGGAGACTTTAAGGTCCATAGGGGAATTTTTTCCATCATATTTCAAAGTAATATTAATCAATTGAGTTAGTTCTCTATATACAATATTGCGAAAGAGTCTTACTTATGTTTGGTAATGAAAAATTCAGAATTATTACATAAGATATACATAATTAAAAATTCTTTTTAGAAAAGGAATTTAATTGTATACCAGAAAACTTGCTGTAGTATAAAAAATTCCAATAAATATAGAAGCTTAGTTTAAAGTGGCAGCCCGATTTATTGTCAGGTTCACTTACACTCAAAAAAAAGTGAACTCTCTATTTCACTAAAGCCAATTTAACTTTATTTTAGTTCATGGAATTATTATGTTTGGAGAAAGATTCCTTTACTCTAATAATTTTTTGTTTACGTTAGTTAAATTAACTAAAACCGAGGAAAAAATGAACTCGAATGAAGCATAATGATTAACTAAATTCGTACCTTCCACAAAATAGTTCGGAATTTCTTTAAATTTGTAAATTTTATCAAAAATGCGTCCATCATGAACTTCGTATATCACTAAAGACATTCTTGCAATTTTGAACTCCAAGTTTTTCCTTCAAACTACAAAATTTTCTTTAACAAGTGAAAAAACTTAGTTATGTCTAATAAATTTTCTTGAATTTCTGGAAAAATATTTACTTATTTTTATGACATCGGCGTGATGCCAACGTTTGTAATACTGTTTAGTTACAATTTTCTACAAATATTCAAAATTTTCGAAAATTAACCGAAACTTTTCTTCCTGGTGGGTTTACTGTTTTTTCAGTGTAGACTATTCAGTTCATTGTGATACCACATTAAGGAGTTTATCTTCGCAGTATTTATAAAATTCTATTCGCAACGAAAAACAAATCCCTTTTCCCCAAATGCAATTTTAGTAAATTTTAAATTTAATTTAAATGTTTATTAATTTACATAGTAAATTATTTTTGTGATAAACGTCGTTTACAGGAAGTAAAAAACGCAATACATATTAATCCAACAAATTTTTTTTTAATTTTCTGCCCAAGTTTATATTTGGGAATTTTCAACAAAATATGGGAAATTATCAAAGACTGTTTAGTGGTTGTTAAAGGAAAGACGGTGATGGCTTACTAACAAAAATTCTTATTTATATACATAAATATGAATATTAGGTTGAGTATGCAAAAGTTCCCAGCAAAAAAAGCGTCGCCAAAAAAGTAGTGAAAATATTTTCTTTTTGGATCCGGAAATGTTGCCAAATTGATACAGAAGCGATGAATTTAATATTGGCTTCAGCGTTGCCACAATGATTTTTTATTTTGGCTCAACATTTTTCTAAAATTGGACTAAAATTCGTACCAAGTTAAATTAATATCATTTAAAAGTCAAAACTTTTCCAAAATTTTACTTCGATAGAAAATTTTGTCAAATTTTTATTTCTACAGAAAATTTTTATTTCAATTAAAAATTTTTATTTCAATAGACAATTTGTCAAAATTTTATTTTCATAGAAAATGTTGTCAAAATTTTATTTCTGTAGACTTTTTTTGTCAAAAATTTATTTCTATAGAAAATTTTAGCAAAATTTCATTTCAATAGAAATTTGTAGCAAAACTTTATTTCTATAGAAAATTTTAGCAAAATTTTATTTCTATAGAAAATTTTAGCAAAATTTTATTTCTATAGAAACTTTTAGCAAAACTTTATTTCAATAGAAAATTTTGTCAAAATTTTATTTCTGTAAAAATTTTTTGTGAAAATTTTATTTCTGTAGAAATTTTTTTTTAAAATTTTATTTTTATAGAAAATTTTGTGAAAATTTAATTTCTATAGAAAATGTCGTCAAAATTGTATTTCTATAAAAAATTTTGTCAAAATTTTGTTTCTATAGAAAATTTTAGCAAAATTTTATTTCAATAGAAAATTTTAGCAAAATTTTATTTCAATAGAAAATTTTACCAAAGTTTTATTTCTGTAGAAAATTTTAGTAAAATTTTATTTCTATTGAAAATTTTAGCAAAATTTTATTTCAATAGAAAATTTTGTCATAATTTTATTTCTATAGAAAATGTCTTCACAGTTTTATTTCTATAGAAAATTTTGTCACAATTTTATTTCTATAGAAAATTTTGTCAAAATTTTATTTCTATAGAAAATTTTGTCAAAATTTTATTTCTATAGAAAATTTTGTCAAAGTTTTATTTCTATAGAAAATTTTAGCAAAATTTGTATTTCAATAGAAAATTTGTCAAAATTTTATTTCTATTGAAAATTTTGTCAAAATTTTATTTCAATAGCAAATTTTAGCAAAATTTTATTTCTATAGAAAATTTTGTCAAAATTTTATTTTTATAGAAAATTTTAGCAAAATTTTATTTCAACAGAAAATTTTAGCAAAGTTTTATTTCCGTAGAAATTTTTTGTGAACATTTTATTTTTATAGAAATTTTTGTGAAAATTTTATTTCTATAGAAAATTTTGTCAAAATTTTATTTCTAAAGAAAATGTCGTCAAAATTTTATTTCTATAGAGCATTTATAGAAAATTTTGTGAAAATTTTATTTCTATAGAAAATTTTGTCATAATTTTATTTCTATAGAAAATTTTGTGAAAATTTTATTTCTATAGAATATTTTGTGAAAATTTTATTTCTATAGAAAATTTTGTGAAAATTTTATTTCTATAGAAAATTTTGTCACAATTTTACTTCTATAGAAAATGTCGTCAAAATTTTATTTCTATAGAAAATTTTGACAAAATTATATTTTTGTGGAAAACTTTGTTAAAATTTTAGTTCATTAGAAAATTTTGTCCAAATTTTATTTCTATAGAAAATTTTGCAAAAATTTCATATCTATAGAAAATTTTGTCAAAATTTAATTTTGATAGAAAATTTGTCAAACTTTTATTTCTATACAAAGTTATCGCAAAATTTTATTTCTGTATAAAGCTTTTACAAAATGTTCTTCCTGTGCAAAATTTTTGCATAATGTTGTGTTTATAATTTTTTTTTAAAATGTTTTTTCTGTACAAAATTTTGACAAAATTTTATTTCTATAGAAAATGTTGTTAGAATTCTATTTCTATAGAAATTTTTGTCAATATTTTATTTCTATAGAAAATTTTACCAATTTTTTTTTATAAAAAATTTTGAAAAAAAATTACTGATTTGACGAAAATGGACCAAAATCAACCAAATTCCATTTGGTCCGACCATCAGACCAAATTTAAAAAATTAATAATTTTTTTGACCATTTTGGTCCGATTGGACCAAAATGGCAACCCTGGTGGGCATGTCATAGAACGGATGTCCACCATTTCAACAGCCGCTGCACTGAATGTGCATCAGTTCTTAAGGTGTGTGTACCGGACAACCCAAAGGGCAACCCTGATGGCCTTGTCATAGGACGGATGTCCACCATTTCAACAGCGACTGCACTGAATTTGCAGTTCTTAAGGTGTGTGGCGAATTCTGTGTTTTGGATGTGAATTAAAAAAATTTGTGATATATTGACAAAAAAATATTTTTAATTTTTTTTTATGAATTTAAATGCTTTATAAAGCTTGTCTGGAAAGTTTGTCATCAAATTTTTTAAAAAGTTCGCGATTTTTCTAGAAACGATTTAGCATTTTTTTCGACAAATGTTACATAATTGGTACCAATTTATTAAATTTTTGAAACAAATAAAAAATTTCCTATTAAAAATATGAGAAAAGCGAGATATAAAAAATTTGGCTCGAATGAACTTCCTGTGCAGTTAAAATAAAGAACATCATTAGGAGGGCATTTTTGGAAGTTCTTTTAAAGTTGTGCCTTGAGAAGGACTTTAAACATTTTTTTTGCGGGTTTGTTAATCAATAAATATATAAATGAAATATATAAATAAACAAGTAAGGAAAGTCTAAAGTCGGGCGGGGCCGACTATATTATACCCTGCACCACTTTGTAGATCTAAATTTTCGATACCATATCACATCCGTCAAATGTGTTGGGGGCTATATATAAAGGTTTGTCCCAAATACATACATTCAAATATCACTCGATCTGGACAGAATTTGATAGACTTCTACAAAATCTATAGACTCAAAATTTAAGTCGGCTAATGCACTAGAGTGGAACACAATGTTAGTAAAAAAATATGGGAAACATTTAAATCTGAAGCAATTTTAAGGAAACTTCGCAAAAGTTTATGTATGATTTATCGCTCGATATATACGTATTAGAAGTTTAGGAAAATTAGAGTCATTTTTACCACTTTTCGACTAAGAAGTGGCGATTTAACAAGGAAAATGTTGGTATTTTAACCATTTCTGTCGAAATTAGAAAAACATATATATGGGAGCTATATCTAAATCTGAACCGATTTCATTCAAATTTGGCACACATGACTATATTACTAATTGTACTCCTTGTGCAAAATTTCAAGCTAATCGGGATAAAACTCTGGCTTCTGGGTCCATATAAGTGCATATCGGGCGAAAGATATATATGGGAGCTATATCTAAATCTGAATCGATTTCAACCAAATTTGACACGCATAGCTACAATGCTAAATCTACTCCTTGTGCAAAATTTCAACCAAAACTCTGGCTTTTAGGACCATGTTAGTCCATATCGGGCGAAAGATATATATGAGAGCTATATCTAAATCTGAACCGATTTCAATTAAATTTTGCACACTTGACTATACTACTAATTGTACTCCTAGTGCAAAATTTCAACCAAATTCGGCCAAAAATCTGGCTTCTGGGGCCATATAAGTCCATATCGGGCGAAAGATATATATGGGAGCTATATCTAAATCTGAACCGATTTCAATCAAATTTTGCACACTTGACTATAGGACCAAGTGTTATGTTTGTACAAAATTTCAAGCAAATCGGTATAAAACTCTGGCTGCTGGGTCCATATTAGTGCATATCGGGCGAAAGATATATATGGGAGCTATATCTAAATCTGAACCGATTTCTTCCAAAATCAATAGGGTTCTATTCTGACCCAAATTAGGAACATGTGCCAAATTTGAAGGCGATTGGACTTAAATTGCGACCTAGACTTTGATCACAAAAATGTGTTCACAGACAGACGGACGGACGGACGGACAGACGGACATGGTTATATCGACTCAGGGACCCACCCTGAGCATTATTGCCAAAGACACCATGTGTCTATCTCGTCTCCTTCTGGGTGTTACAAACATATGCACTAACTTATAATACCCTGTTCCACAGTGTGACGCAGGGTATAAAAAATATATAAAAAAGATCTAGAGTTTTGAGAAGCTGACTTTTTGACCAAGCGCCACATGAGATGGCAGCATACTCGTATGAAAGGAATAAGAGACGTTGCCAAAATAGAGTCTTGAGTGGGCCATTGGTGTAAGCAAGGGATCTGCGTCTCGAAATCGGAAATGGCAAGGTGAAATGGAGTGCATAATATCCGACTCCCATACCCAAGTGATCGAAATCTTTCCCGGTGTAATTCAAAGGCGATGGCCTTTTCTACGAAATTTTAAGTTAACCACATGGAGGGATACCACTCTATGGAGTTCCACAGAATCACTTTAATGCAAATTGGTAATATTTGGTGAAACGAAAGGCACTTCAATCTAGTTTGAATGAATTAATAATGCTTAGGGTCAGCCCTTAGTCGACCTAGCCATGTCTGCCTGTACGTTCGTCCGTCAGTCCGTCCATCTGTCTGTGAACAAATGTTCGTGATTTAAGTCTAGTTAGCAGATTAAAATTTAGAAAATTGCGACTTCTAGGGAAATCTCATTAAAATGTGTCGTTCCAAACCCTCAATATTAAAAATAGAGAGTCATCCCTTTGTCGACCTAGCCATGTCTGCCTGTCCGTCCGTCTATTTATTCTATTCATCTGTCTGTGAAGAAATGTTCGTGATTAAAGTCTAGGTCGCAGGGTTAGTCCAATCGACTTCAAATCTGACACATTTATGTATTTTGGTGAGAATAGAATCTTGTTGGAAGAAATTGACTCAGATTCAGATATAGCTCCTATATATATTTTTCACCCGATATGCACTCATATGGGTAAAAGTTTTACCCTGATTTTTTTTAAATTTCGCACCAGGACCACAGTTGATAATGTCGTTTAGTGTGATAAATTTGGTTGAAATCGGTTCAGATTTAGGTATATTTAGCTCCCACATATACACTTTCACCCGATTTACCCTCATATGACCACAGAGGCCAAAATTTTACTCCGATATAGGTGAAATTTTTCACTGGGAGTATAATTAACATTCTTACTATGCATGCCAAATTTGGTTGAAATCGGTTCAGATTTAGATATAGCTCTCGTATAAATCTTTCGACCGATTTACACTCATTTTACCATAGACGCCAAAGTTTTATTCCTATTTACATGAACATTTGCTTAGGGATTGTTATTAAAATTCCTACTGTGATTCCAGCTCAACAGGACCTTATTTGATCCAAGCCCGTTCCCTTGGCTGTGTTTTCGCTAGATAGTAGATAGAGACAGTAGGAATCTCGCTAATCCGTTCATTAAAATAGATTCAAATCTAGATATAGCTCTCATATAAAGGGTGGCTGATATATAATGCAACAAAGTAAAGCGCTTTATTTTTTTCATTTTTTAATTGTTCAAAGACCAACAATTTTGGAAATAACATAAAATTTTAGAATCAATTTAGATTTGTGGGAATTGGCACGAATTATGGGCTTCGTAGTATTTCTGTGGTTCTGTGGTATTTTAAGCCATTCCTGATGAAGCACCGTCATGAGATGATCGAAACTTTGGTATTTTTTAGTGAAACCTTAGTGTCGAAGATGGTTCAGACACAAAGGACCAATTGAATCCAATTGAGATACGGAGTCCATTTCAGATTCGGAGATTTGGTTGGTCATTATGGGTTAGAAGTGGGAGCCACCGTGGTGCAATGGTTAGCATGTTCGCCTTGCATACACAAGGTCGTGGGTTCGATTCCTGCTTCGACCGAACACCAAAAAGTTTTTTCAGCGGTGGATTATCCCACCTCAGTAATGCTGGTGACATTTCTGAGGGTTTTAAAAGCTTCTCTAAGTGGTTTCACTGCAATGTGGAACGCCATTCGGACTCGGCTATAAAAAGGAGGTCCCTTGTCATTGAGCTTGACATGGAATCGGGCAGCACTCAGTGATAAGAGATAAGTTCAATAATGTGGTATCACAATGGACTGAATAGTCTATGTGAGTCTGATACATCGGGCTGTCTCCTAAACTAACCATGTGTTAGAAGTGAATCGAGGAACCTCCTGCTCATCCTTGGTCGACTTGTGCCTAGTTCGATGGTGCTGAGACCTATTGGAATGTCCTTGATCTGCGGCCGAAATGTTTGTTAGCCCAGGGCTTTAATACTGTCTTTAGGATATTTTGACATAATCGGCATTTATTTTGACCTCACCGTCGTTCAATTCGAACGAGGATCAACCATTACCATCAGCACCGCTGACCTCATTAGTAAGAAAACCCTTCGTTTTCATTGTTCACAAACTGGTCAATTTGGAAAGGCTTCTCATCGGAGTAACTCCTTGACTCTTTGCAATTTACCTTTTTGGCATTAGATCTTGCATTGAGACACTGTTCTTTTTGGGGGTTACCTAATTCCATGAAATATTTGACCTCTGCAATTTCTCTGGCATTCCATTAAATTCAAGGTTATTTTCATACAAATTGGCTACGGTCATTTATTCTAACAGAATTTGAATAGAATTTGGAAAATTCAATGGAGCCTATCTAGCGCATCGTAGATTGTATTATTGTAGCAATTCCATCAAATGCTTGTTTGCCAAACAATTTGGGAAATTTCAACAATTTGTGGCTGCCATTGAAATACTCATGCTGTTGGGGTCATTCATCATTGGTGAGCCAATGCAGCGGATATATGGGTGGTGCTCGAAGCGCACTGCTACAATTTTCGCGGCAAACCTCTTATGGCAATTTTGTTTGGTTAAAATCACACATACACACACTCGCACACATGCATATATTCACATTTACACTTACGCAGAACATGGAACATTTGCTGTAAAGTCATGTTGGGCTAGCCATTAAATACAAAAATATAAAAGATATATTTTCTGTTGAGAAAAATATTACGTGGAAAATGGATTTTCGCCGTTTTAGCCTTGGTAGAGAACTCATGAGGAAATTCCATAACTCTCTCCCTCTTCCCAAATGCATCATCCCCGCCATCAAAAACCATCACACAGGGGACTAGAATTCAATGCAAACATCAGCCTTTTGTTTTTCGGTATTCATATATCCCTGGCTACGTATGTCCGTAAGTCCATCCATTTGTTCTTTCATTTGGGCTTTTGTTGATGACAACGGCATTTTGTCCCATTTTTTCTAGAGTATTTTTTCTGGTTTAAGGCTCCCGTTGCCGGTTTGCCACAATTACGCAAGTGATGCGGTATTATCACCAAAACTCTTGACGTTTTTTGTGTTTGTTTGCTGGGGCAGTTGTAGCCTCATGCGGATTCTGTACAATTGACCAAAACACCATTTTGCTGCAAACCAATGAAGGGGAGCGAGAGGGTGGGGTTTGTAGCAAAACAAATCCAAAGTGACACACAAGCCGTTGATTTATTTATAGCGAGATATACTGACCACTAAAAATTTCCTGTGATTTATATGGAGGTTTTTTGTTACTCTCTCTCTCTCTCTCTCACTGTTTCTCCCGCCTTACTCATTTCATGTTTTTGTCTCTCGCGCCCTCTGCATTCCCAATGAATTGTCTTTGTTTTTGCTCTTTGAATGGTTATATGGTCATTTTTGTGGAGCATTGTAGCATTTGCACAATTAGGGGGGCATTGTCTGAGGTGGGCGGATGTAAGGGTATTTAGTTGCTTATGAGAGAAATGCGATTGTGTTGAGGTGCACAGTATTTTGTGATACTGATTGTAAGCAATAAAGTCCCGGAAGACAATAGCTCACAGCAGCATTACCTATATTTAGGTTAGGGTCATATACAGGGTGGCTGATATTTATTGCAACCAATTTAAGATTGTTATTACTTCTAAACTGCTCGTCTGAAAGCAAACCGATTTATTCTACTGATATGTCATTTTCTTGTTCAAAGAAAGTTTATGTGATGCATTATATTTGGCTGGAAAATTTTATGGAAACAAAATTTTCTATAGAAATAAAATAATGACAAAATTTTCTATAGAAATTAAATTTTGAAAAAAATTTCTATTAAAAAATTTTGACAAACTTTTCTATAGAAATAAAATTTTTGACAGAATTTTCTATAGTAATAAAATTTTGACAATATTTTCTATAAAAAAAAAAAAAAATTGACAAAATTTTCTCTGGAAATAAAATTTTGATAAAATTTTCTATAGATATAAAATTTTGATAAAATTTTCTCAGGAAATAAAATTTTGATAAAATTTTCTATAGAAATAAAATATTAACGAAATTTTCTATAGAAATGAAATTATGAAAAAATTTTCTATAGAAATAAAATTTAAAAAGAAAATTGACAAAATTTTCTACAGAAATAACATTTTGACAAAATTTTCTGTAGAAAGAGAATATTGACAAAATTTTCTATAGAAATATAATTTTGACAAAATATTCCCTGGAAATATAATTTTGATAAAATTTTCTGTAGATATAAAATTTTGATAAAATTTTCTCAGGAAATAAAATTTTGGCAAAATTTTCTTTAGAAATAAAATTTTTACAAAATTTTCTAGAAAAATAGAATTTTGACAAAATTTTCTATAGAAATAGAATTTTGAAAAATTTTCTATAGAAATAAAATTTTGACAACATTTTCTATGGACATACAATTTTGACAAAATTTTCTACAGAAATATAATTTTCTATAGAAATAAAATTTTAACAAAATTTTCTTTAGAAATAAAATTTTTAACAAAATTTTTTATAGAAAGAAGGTTTTGACAAAATTTTCTATAGAAATAAAATTTTGACAAAATTTTGTATAGAAATAAAATTTTGATAAAATTTTCAATATAAATAAAATTTTGAAAAAAAATTCTATAGAAATAAAATTTTGACAAAATTTTCTAAAGAAATAAAATTTTTACAAGATTTTCTGAAGAAATTTTATTTTGACAAAATTTTCCATAGAACTAAAATTTTTACAAAATTTTCCATAGAACTAAAAGTTTTACAAAATTTTCCATAGAACTAAAATTTTGACAAAATTTTCTACAGAAATATAATTTTCTATAGAAATAAAATTTTAACAAAATTTTCTGTAGAAATAAAATTTTGACAAAATTTTCTATAGAAATAAAATTTTGACAAAATTTTCTGTAGAAATAAAATTTTGACAAAATTTTTTATAGAAAGAAAGTTTGGACAAAATTTTCTATAGAAATAAAATTTTGACAAAATGTTCTATAGGAATAAAATTTTAACAAAATTTTCTACAGACATATAATTTTCTATAGAAATAAAATTTTAACAAAATTTTCTTTAGAAATAAAATTTTAACAAAATTTTTTATAGAAAGAAGGTTTTGACAAAATTTTCTATAGAAATAAAATTTTGACAAAATTTTCTATAGAAATAAAATTTTGACAAAATTTTCTATAGAAATAAAATTTTGACAAAATTTTCTATAGAAATAAAATTTTGATAAAATTTTCAATATAAATAAAATTATGAAAAAAAATTCTATAGAAATAAAATTTTGACAAAATTTTCTATAGAAATAAAATTTTCTATAGAAATAAAATTTTAACAGAATTTTCTATAGAAATAAAATTTTGACAAAATTTTCTGTAGAAATAAAATTTTGACAAAATTTTCTAAAGAAATAAAATTTTGACAAAATTTTCCATAGAACTAAAATTTTGACAAAATTTTCTATAGAAATAAAATTTTGACAAAAGTTTCTGCATAAATAACATTTTGACAAAATTATCTATAGAAGTAAAATTTTGACAAAAGTTTCTATAGGAATAAAATTTTGACAAAATTTTCTATAGAAATAAAATTTTGACAAAATTTTCTATAGAAATAAAATTTCGGCAAAATGTTCTATAGAAGTAAAATTTTGACAAAATTTTCTATAGAAATAAAATTTTGAGAAAATTGTCTATAGAAATAAAATTTTGACAACATTTTCTATACGAATAAAAATATTCTATAGAAATAAAATTGTGACTAAATTTTCTATAGAAATAAATTTTTGACATAATTTTCTATAGAAAAAAAATTTTAACAACATTTTCTATAGAAATAACATTTTAACAACATTTTCTATAGAAATAAAATTTTGACAACTTTTTTTATAGAAATAACTCGTTTACAATACTTTGCCATAACTTAGCTCAGTAACTAATTGGAAACAGACTTAATTATTAAATCTTTAGTAGTCGAGTGAAAACACTGTGTCCACTCATTTTTTTGAATGATACTGATGATGCAGCAATGGTACTCACTCAGGCCGAGGCAATGTTCAGCTGGATTCCGTTGACATGGTTTAAAATCATTGTTCGAAAACTCTTGCGAAATTCCAGACGGAATCCTTTGACAAAACAACGCCTTTTCACTGGCTCTTCAACGCCATTACTAAAAAAAAAAAAAACAAAAAATAGAGCATTCCCAACATTTTTGTTTTATCTGTTCGAGAATTGTTTTGGATGGGAAATACGATGGGTTGGTGGTTATGCGACGAATTTTTTCAGCTTCGATTATTTTTAAAAGGAACATTGTATGACAGTGGGTTAGTAATGGGCAAAGGAAAAAGGAAGGAAAAGCAAATTATGTTATTTGAATTAAAAAAAGCTTTAAATAAAATGTAAAAAAATCCTATTTTTATATTTTTGATTTTAAGGAATTGAAATCTGAATCGAATTTTAAGCCATAAGCTTTTTAAAGATTTTTAATTTATTTTTGTTTTAACCACCGTTAAAACTTAAACCTTGCTAACGTCTGAAAATCCATTTTGCCATGGAAAAACAAACTAACACATAACATGACTACGTTTTCTCTTCTTTTCAATTTTTTTTGTTTAGTGCGCCTTCATATTGGTGTCCTTCCTAATAGACATTGACATAAATTGAGAGTCCAGACATGGACATTTGGTAATCCATTCAATAGTTGTTAGTCGTAGCAGTAGTAGTTGTAATGACTGGCGTTGTTTGGTGACGATAAAAGTGCTTTAATTGAACATGCCCAAAGAGAAGAAAAAAGGAAAAAAAGAACTAACGATGATGGCAGAGAATGCCAAATAAATTCCCATCCAAAAATAAAGTACCGACAAGGACAAGCCATTAAATGTCTGTAATCTTCTTATATTAGTAGTAAGGATTTGTAATAAAAAACCTTGCTAGAGGATTAAAAGAGGGGCGTTTATAAAACAAAAATATGTAGTTAACCCAAAATCTAAAATATAGAAGGGATATTAAGAGAAATAATATAAAATAATCATTGGAGAATTAAGAAAAAATCCTTGGCCATATATAAAATAAAGAAACGAAGGTCAAGGATTAAATTAAACGTTTCACAGAAAATACAAAAAAAAAAATTGAAATAACGAGAAACGGCTAAGGTCAGCATATAAACTAAAATAAACCTACAACAATACCACTCAATTGTTTTCCTGTATAGGATTTTCAATCGCAAAATTTATATGAATAAGTAGTTTAAGCAAAATTCTAAGCCAACATGTATGGTTTTTTTTTAACTGTGCACGAGAGGACTGACAAAACCTACAGATGTTGGGCACTGTGCAGAAGAGCGAATGGCTCTAAATGGGGCCTGAACAAAGTTGCTACTCGAGCCAAAAATAATCTATTAAAATCTTTTATTAATTGGTTAGCAAATAAAAAAAATTGTAAACATTTTATTTCTATAGAAAATTTTATCAAGATTTTAATTCTACAGAAAATTTTACCAAAATTTTATTTCTATAGAAAATATTGTCAAAGTTTTATTTCTATGGAACATTTTGTCAAAATTTTATTTCTGTAGAAAATTTATCAAAATTTTATCAATTTTTTTTTCTATAGAAAATGTCGTCAAAATTGTATTTCTCTAGAAAATTTTGTCAACATTTTATTTTTTTTTAGAAAATTTTGTTAAACCTTAGACAGGAAACTGAATTGGAAAAGCCACATCAAAGAGAGGACTGACAAAACCTATAGATGTTGGGCACTGTTCAGGAAAGTGATGGGCTTTAAATGGGGCCTGAACAAGGACCGAACTATTCGAGCCAAAAATAATCTACCAAAATTTTAAAAAAATTTGACCAAAAACTACCAAATAAAAAAAAATTGTCAAAATTTTATTCCTATAGAAAATTTTGTCAAAATTTTATTTCTATAGAAAATTTTGTCAAAATTTTATTCCTATAGAAAATTTTGTCAAAATTTTATTTTTGCAGGAACTTTTGTCAAAATTTTATTTCTATAGAAAATTTTGTCAAAATTTTATTTCTATAGAAAATTTTGTAAAAATTTTATTTCTATAGAAAATTTTGTAAAAATTTTATTTCTATAGAAAATTTTATGAATATTTATTTCTGTAGAAAATTTTGTCAAAATGTTATTTCTGTAGAAAATTTTGTCAAAATTTTATTTCTACAGAAAATATTGTCAAAATTTTATTTCTATAGAGAATTTTGTCAAAATTTTATTTCTGTTATTTTATTTCTATAGAAAATGTTGTCTGAATTTTATTTTTATAGAAAATTTTTTCAAAATTTTATTTCTACAGAAAATATTGTCAAAACTTTATTTCTATAGATAATTTTGTCAAAATTTTATTTCTGTGGAAAATTTTGTCAAATTTTATTTCTATAGAATATTTTGTCCAAATTTTATCCTATGAAAAATTGTGTCAAAATTTTATTTCTATAGAAAATTAGGTGGAGTAAAATATTTTGCAAAATCTACCAAAACATCAAGAATTCTACAAATCTACCAAACAGTAAAAAAATCTTCTATTTTTGGTAGAATTCTACCAACTGTGGCAATCTATGTCTGAAACCAAAAGTGACGCGAAGAATACAGTAGAGACTAATTAGGCTTATACCAACATACGCGTCGATAGACTGGTGGACATCGATGAAGAGCAAGTGCAACAGAAAAAGTTTACAATGGGCCAGAGGACGACTTGTCTTGATATAACTGTGACAATGAAGATCACATCAGCCAGAGCCTTAGAGACGATACCGAACTTAAAACCTTTAGAAGTTCAGATCAAAATCGAAATCCTCATGGATGCGATGAGATTGAAGGTGGAGCCACCGTGGTGCAATGGTTAGCATGTCCGCCTTGCATACACAAGTTCGTGGGTTCGATTTCTGCTTCGACCGACCACCAAAAAGTTTTTCAGCGGTGGGTTATCCCACCTCAGTAATGCTAGTTACATTTCTGAGGGTTTCAAAGCTTCTCTAAGTGGTTTCACAGCAATGTGTAACGCCGTTCGGACTCGTCTATAAAAAGGAGGTCCCTTGTCATTGAGCGTAACATGGAATCGGGCAGCACTCAGTGATAAGAGAGAAGTTCACCAATGTTGTATCACAATGGACTGAATAGTCTAAGTGAGCCTGATACATCGGGCTGCCACCTAACCAAACCAAACCAAGGTGGACCATTAGAGGAGAATATTGGAGAAGTTGGGTGTAATGGCGGATGCCGCAATAATTCATGATCGCCGGCAAGATGGTCATGAGGGAAAACAGATACTAGGGGGGACTAACTTCTACACCGATGGATCGAAGGACGGTGATGCGACAGGACTGTGCATATATGTAGACCCTATTCCTATTACCGGACCACAGTACAATACTGCAGGCCATAATAAAAGTACCATAAAATACCGGATTCAAAAAGAGCTACAATTTAGCTATGTTTTGTAATAAAAAATTGTATTGTTTATCAACTCAGAACCTTTTGAAATCGGTCTCGATATCTACCTATCTCGCTGCTTGTCTCATACCCACATTTCATTTGATATACCCCAATTATTACTTGCATTGCAAATGCCTTTGTAATTGAAATAATTTTCATTTTGTTTTGTGACACTTACGATATACGTATGTGTTAATTTGCTCATTTAACTCCATTTATTTTCACACTTCCCCACATACATACACATAACCAAAAGATGGACTATATGAGCCATGGAAATATTTGGTCCATGAAAGCGTATGAGTTATATTAATTGTGGTCCATTGTCGTGAACGTGTTGGCCAGCCACCATTGCGTATGAGTGTTATTAATTATGTTTGTTAAGGATAAATATCGTATTAATTTAACTCCATTTCAGTTTCTTTTCGTGGCCATGGTCAACAAAAGCTTCACATTTTCATCCACATCCCATAAAGGATTTTCTCATAAACGTTGGTCATTTTGAAAGTCTTGGTTGGTTTAATTTTACTTGATTTCTTTTGGGAAGTTGTCGTAAGAAGCGGGTAGACTAAAAGTATGGAAGCAACATAAGAGAATATAAGGAGACATCAAGTAATTGATGCAAGGAGCTTCAAGCCGAATATTAAATGGGAATAGAGTGCTGTGATGCTAAAAGATAAAAAATAATATAAATTATAAAATAAAAATATTAAATAATATAAAATAAATAACATAAAGCCGAAACTTATGTACGCTCTACAAAAAAGTCAGATTAAATACCAATATAAGCCAATTCAGTTCATGATCGGTTTACGAACTGATATAAACCAAATTTCGCACGGTAATTACGGAGCAAAATTTCAAGTGTATCGAATGAAATTTCATTCTCCAGGAGGCTCCAGATGTCAAATGTGGGATCGGTTTTATGGGGGCTATATAATTATGAACCGGCTATATAACTATGAGCTAAACTGTGGAACAGGGTATTGTAAGTTAGTGCATATATTTGTATCAGCAAGAAATAGACGCAAGGTGTCTTTGGAAATAATGGTTACTACTGGCCTCTGAGCATGGTTGCCTCAGTTTGTAGAATTCTACCAAAAATGGTAGATTTTTAACTGGTTGGTAGACTGGTAGTATTCTTGATTTCGAAAATTCCTGTCTACCTAAGAGGCACTTCACAAATTTTCTATAGAAATAAAATTTTGACAAAATTTTATATAGGAATAAAATTTCGACAAAATTTTGTTTAGGATTAAAATTTTGACAAAATTTTCTCTATGTGTAAAATTTTGACAAAATTTTGTTTAGGATTAAAATTGATACAAAATTTTATCTAGGTGTAAGTTTTTGACAAAATTTTGTCTAGGAATAAAATTTTGACAAAATTTTGTATAGGAATAACATTTTGACAAAATTTTCTATAGGAATAAAATTTTGACAAATTGTTTTCTAGAATTAAAATAGAATAAAATTTTGACAAAAATTTCTATAGAAATAAAATTTTAAAATTTTTGTTTAGGATTAAAATGTTGACAAAAAATTCTATAGTAATAAAATTTTGACAAAATTTTCTCTAGGAATACAATACAAACTGTTCTCTAGGAACAAAATGTTGACACAATTTTCCATAAATATAAAGTGTTTATAGAAATAAAATGTTGGCAAAATTTTCTTTAGGAATAAAATTATGATACAATTTTATATAGATATAAAATTTTTACAAAATTTTTTCTAGTAATAAAATTATGATACAATTTTATATAGAAATAAAATTATATTTGTTGTTGTGATCTCAGCTTTACAACCATAATGTTTGTGAAATTTATTTGGGCAAAGCCCTATAGACTGCAAGATGGTTGGATGGACGCACGTTTCGGAATTACCACATTCTTCATCAGCATCCTCTACTTGCAGCAAAACTATCAACCAATTATCAGAATAAATTCAGGCAGTTCACTAAACCCAACGTGAACCACACTTGAACCCTCCGACACAATTTAAATAGAATAAAATTTTGACAAAAATTTCTATTGGAATAACATTTTAACAAAATTTTTTTCTAGGAATAAAATATTCTCTGGGAATACATTTTTCAAAAAATTTTCTCTAAGAATAAAATTTTTACAAAATTTTCTTTGGGAATAAAATTGTGACAAAATTTTATCTAAAAAAAAATGTTTACAAACTTTTCTTTAGAAACAAAATTTTTACAAAATATCCTCTAGGAATAAAATTTGACGAATTTTCTAAAGAGGTAAAATTTGGACTATACTTTCTCTACAAATAAAATTTTGACAACATTTTGTCTAGGAATAAAATTTTTAAAAGATTTTCGCTGGGAATAACATTGTGATAAAACTTTCTCTAAGAATAACATTTCGACAACATTTTCTTTAGCAACACAATTTTCTCTAGGAATGAAGGGTTGACAAAATTTTCTTTAGGGAAAAAATTTTAACAAAATTTTTTCTCGGAATAAAATTATGACAAAATTTTCTATAGAAATAACATTTTGACAAAATGTTCTATAGAAATACAATTTTGACAAAATTTTCTATAGAAATAAAATTGTGACAAATTTTTCTATGGAAATAATAATTTGACAAAATGTGTAGAATTAAAATGTTGAGAAAACATTCTCTAAGAATCAAATTTTGACAAAATTTTCTATAGAAATAAAATTTTCCCAAAATTTTTTTATAGAAATAAAATTTCCACAAGATTTTCTATAGAAATAAAATGTTGAGAAAATTTTCTATAGAAATACAATTTTGACAAAATTTTCTATAGAAATACAATTTTGATAAAATTTTCAATAGAAATAAAATTTTTACAAAATTTTGTATAGAAAAAAATTTTTGACAAAATTTTCTATACAAAGAAAATGTTGACAAAATTTTCTATAGAAATAACATTTTGACAAAATTTTCTATAGAAATAAAATTTTGAGACAATTTTCTATAGAAATAAAATTTTGACAAAATTTTCTCTACCAATAAAAATTTTGACAAAATTTTCTATAGAAATAAAATTTTGAAAAAGAAAAAATTCTCTATGAATAAATTTTGACAAATTTTTTTTTTCTAGGAATACTCTAGGAATAAAATTTTGACAAAGAATTCTCTTGGATAAAATTGTTGACAACATTTTCTATAGAAATAAAATTTTGAGACAATTTTCTATAGAAATAAAATTTTGACAAAATTTTCTATAGCAATAAAAATTTTTACAAAATTTTCTATAGAAATAAAATTTTGAAAAAGAAAAAATTCTCTATGAATAAATTTTGACAAAATTTTTTTTTCTGGGAATACTCTAGGAATAAAATTTTGACAAAGAATTCTCTTGGATAAAATTGTTGACAACATTTTCTCTAGAAATAAAATAAATTTTCTCTAGAAATAAAATTGTGACTAAAATTTCTCTGGAATAAAATTTTGACAAAATTTTGTCCAGGATTACAATTTTGATAAATTATTCTCTAGGAATAAAATGTTGACAAAATTTTCTTTAGGAACAAAATTTTTTCTAGGGATAAAATTATGTCAAAATTTTCTGAAGAAATAAAATGTTGACAAAATTTTCTCTAAGAATAAAATTTTGACATTTTTTTTAATAAATTTTTTACAAAATTTGCTCTAGGAATAAAATTCTAGCAAAATTTTCTTCAGGAATAAAATTTTGACAAAATTTTCTCTAGGTATAAAATGTTGGCCAGAAATTCTCTGGGAATAAAAATTTGACAAAATTTTCTATTGAAATAAAATTTTGACAAAATTTTCTATAGAAATAAAATTGTGACAATTTTTTCTATAGAAATACAATTTTGACAAAATTTTCTATAGAAATAAAATTTTGACAAAATTTTCTATAGAAATAAAATTTTGACAAGATTTTCTATAGAAATAAAATTTTGACAAAATTTTCTATAGAAATAAAATTTTGACAAAATTTTCTATAGAAATAAAATTTTGACAAAATTTTCGTTAGAAATAAAATTTTGACAAAATTTTCTTTAGAAATAAAATTGTGACAAAATTTTCTTTAGAAATAAAATGTTGACAAAATTTTCTATAGAAATAAAATATTGAGACAATTTTTTATACAAATAAAATTTTGACAAAATTTTCTCTGGCAGTAAAATATTTGGCAAAATTTTCTATAGAAATAAAATTTTGTAAAAGAAAAGATTCTCTATGAATAAATTTTGACAATTTTTTTTTTCTGGGAATACTCTAGGAATAAAATTTTGACAAAGAATTCCCTTGTATAAAATTTTTGACAACATTTTCTCTAGAAATAAAATAAATTTTCTCTAGAAATAAAATTGTGACTAAAATTTCTCTGGAATAAAATTTTGACAAAATTTTGTCTAGGATTACAATGTTGATAAATTATTCTCTAGGAATAAAATGTTGACAAAATTTTCTTTAGAAACAAAATTTTTTCTAGGAATAAAATTATGTCAACATTTTCTGTATAAATAAAATTATGTCAGAATTTTCTCTAAGAATAAAATTTTGACAATTTTTTTTTAAATAAATTTTTTACAAAATTTGCTCTAGGAATAAAATTCTAGCAAAATTTTCTTTAGGAATAAAATTATGATACAATTTTATATAGAAATAAAATTTGGACAAATTTTTCTCTAGGTATAAAATGTTGACCAGAAATTCTCTGGGAATAAAAATTTGATAAAATTTTCTATAGAAATAAAATTTTTACAACATTTTGCATAGAAAATGTATAGAAATATATAAGATTTGGCATTTCTGTTCAGATTGAGATAGAACTCCCATAAAAATTTAACCTTAATTTTCATAAACATGGAACTACGCTTTATCTCCTAAATTTATATCAATGATACCCTGCAAATGTTTATGTTGACCAATTCAGTAGGGGTGGTTTAAGGTATGATATAGTCGGCCCCGCCCGACTTTCTACTTTACTTACTTGTTTGAAAACGAGTTGAATTCACTTGTGAAGTTTGTCAATCGCGAGTAACAAAAATTGTCAAACAGAGAAAAGGACATTTTCTATACAAAGAAAATGTTGACAAAATTTTCTATAGAAATAAAATTTTGACAAAATTTTCTTTAGAAATAATATTTTGACAAAATTTTCTATAGAAATAAAATATTGAGACAATTTTCTCTAGCAATAAAAATTTGGACAAAATTTGCTATAGAAATAAAATATTGAGACAATTTTCTCTAGCAATAAAAATTTGGACAAAATTTGCTATAAAAATAAAATTTGGCAGAATTTTCTATAGAAATAAAATTTTGAAAAAGAAAAAATTCTCTATGAATAAATTTTGACAACATTTTTTTTTTCTGGGAATACTCAAGGAATAAAATTTTGACAAAGAATTCTCTTGGATAAAAATGTGGACAACATTATCTCTAGATATAAAATAAATTTTCTCTAGAAATAAAATTGTGACTAAAATTTCTGTGGAATAAAATTTTGACAAAATTTTCTATAGGATTACAATGTTTATAAATTATATTATAAAATGTTTTCTCTAGGAATAAAATTAAGACAACATCTTTAAAATTTTTAAATCTCGGTTAGTTCTCCTTTTTTTGTAGAAGTATCAATTTTCCCTTGTTGGTGTAACCTAAAAAATAAATAGGGATTTTCGACACATTCGTAATTCAAGGAATATGTGTATACCCAAATAAATTATCGTTATTAGTAGTGCTTATAAAAAAATCAATTATTTTTTTAAGTAAAATAATTAATCATTTCTTTCGCAGAAACATTTTTTTTTCATAATAACCACAAAAATTTGATCAAAAGCTGCATAATAAAATATATTTTATTTATTTATTTATTAAACTTATAGTAAATATAAGAATAATAGAGAGACAATCTAGCATTAGCTACTTAGGCTATCAGCTAGTAGTAGTAGTAGTACTAGTTTTTTGGTAAAATTTTCTTGAAATTTTGGTAGATTATCTTTGGCTTGAGTGGTAAGCGTACCACTGAGTCTTTCTTGCCATGTCCGTCCGTCCGTCCGTCCACCCGTTTGTTCATCCGTCTATGAACACATTTTTGTGATCGAGGTGTAGTATATATTTTGGGTCAGAATAAAACCCTATTGATTTTGTAAGAAATCAGTTCAGCTAATATATAGCTTCCATATATATTATTCGCCCTATATGCAAACATTTTTACTCTATATTTTGCGGCTGAAGCTAGAGTTTACTCTAATTTACTTTAAAATTTTCCCAAGAAGTATAATTGACAGTGCAGTAAAGTGTAGCAAATTTGGAAAAAAAGTGGTTCAGATTTCAACAAGGGTAGCAGAGTATACTAAAATATACCCCGCCCCATATCAGCCACCCCCATAATAGGCCCCGCCCCATTTAATGGGTTATACAATCTGGCCGACTAATCTACTAATTTTCATATTGAGTATGAAGATTCTAATATTTAATATATTTGGTTATTTTATAAAATTCATGGTTAAAGGTCTTGTTTATCATACAAAAACTATTTCGTATCAACTATTTCAAATTCTCGACATCTGGTGGGGTCCTTCGTCATACAATGCAATTTAGCCTATGCAAAAAAAAAATGGAAAATTGTTTGCAAACTTACTAAATTTCTACTGAGATCTCCCCTTTTTGAATTAAAATTAAGATTCGGTTATGTTATTAAATATTACGATTCCATTCAATTACATTGTCCATATACAAATTCATTCATTTGAACTTTTTAATTAAACCATCTAGGGCATTACCATTGCTTCAGATTGCAAGCTAAAATTATGTGCTCACCAACTCCCCCCCGTCCCTTGAGTTTTGTTAGAGTTGGAAACCAATTTGGTTTGTTGTTGTGAATTGTTAAATTGTATGGCTTCCAAAAAAAAACAAAAACAATATAGTTGTTGCCACTGGTTCACCAACTGCTGCTACTGCTGCTGTTGCCAGTGCTGTTGATGGTGATGATGATGGTACTGACTATGGTGATGGTGTTGCCCTTGCTGTTACAGCATTTTGGCTTTGTTCTGTAGATTTATAAAGGCTCATGCTGTAAATTGCAGTAAAACATCGTAAATTCGTAACTTGACCGCTTTAAGTTGTTAAAACTCATAAATTTCACAGTGCAAAATGTCAACACCATAAAACTGTTGGCCCCGTTTGTTTGTTGTTACTTGGGCTCCTCCGTATGTCATTTGCTTGCATTTGTCGTCTGAACTAGGGCCCATTGTTGATGTTGATTTTCAGTTTTCCTTCCATCTTTGGTCATGTCTTCTTACCTACACCATCTTATACCCCCGGCCATCGGATGGCTTCCGCACCACAGATCCTCCTCCTGTATCCATTACGCTTTGCAACCCACACAAAATTTTCTATTTCTTATTGTCCTTTTCGAATGTTGTGAATGTGTTGCCGAGATGTTGTTCTGTTGTTGTGTGTGTGTGTGTGCCTGTGCTGATGTAACTGAAAATGGGTTGATGGTTTTGCCATTCAATTAGGGGTTATTTGAGGCAGCTAGGGGTTTGGAAAGTGTTGACCACCAACCAGCAGATGAATGAATGACCATCAAAAGGGGTCAACTGAGAAGTGAGTGTAAATGGTATTTGTTTCATGGGTAATGGGCAAAAAAGGAAGCTTAAGGATAACGAAAAATTTTTCATTGCAAAGACGAAGGCATGTGGGTATTTCGATCGAATATCCTGCACAAAACAAAGATGTTTCATTTAATTAAGGAAAAAATGTGGCGAAAATTGGCTCAAAAAAAAAAACTAATAATAAAAACGAAAATGTTGTCTAACGCAATGTCAAAAGGTTTCAAGAAATAATTGTTCTTTTCCAATGCCCGTAAAGAAAAAATAATAATTTTCAAATAGAATTTTAATTGATTTTAGAAATAGTGTATCGAATTCAATTAGCCTACCAAAAATCTCTGAAGAACGAATTGGGTCATTGATGTCAATTAAAATATTTCTTAAAACTATTTTAGGTTATATTTGTTTCGGTGCAGTTTCAATTTCTGCATAAGCCATATTTAACCACTATCAAGCTGAGGTCAATCAATTATATTTGATTTTACCATTATGAAAATCGAATGGTAAAACGAGTTGCTAAAAAATGATTGTCCAGCAAGAACTGTGTGAGTATTTGGGATGAAAAACAGTTTACCAAGAGCATTAGCGTCAGAACCACGGTGGCCACAGTAGGTAGAATTACTTCAAAAATTGTCTCTAGAAATAAAGTTTTGAATAACATTTCTATAAAAATAAAATTTTGACAAAATGTTCTATAGAAATAAAAATGTTGACAAAATTTTCAATAGAAATAAAATTTGGATAAAATTTTCTTTAGAAATAAAAGTGTTGACAACATTTTCTATAGAAATAAAATTTGGAAAAAAATTTTCTTTTGAAATAAATTTTTGACAAAATTTTCTGCAGAAATAAAATTTTGACAAAATTTTCTATAGAAAAAAAAAATTGACAAAATTTTCTATAAAAATAATATTTTGACAAAATTTTCTATAGAAATAAAATTTTGACAAATGTTTCTATAGAAAGGAAATTTTTACAAAATTTTCTATAGACATAAATTTTTACAAAATTTTCTATAGACATACATTTTTAACAAAATTTTCTATAGAAATTAAATTTTGAAAAAATTTTGACAAAATTTTCTATACAAATAAAATTTAGATAAAATTTTCTTTAGAAATAAAAATGTTAACAAAATTTTCTATATAAATAAAATTTGGAAAAAATTTTCTTTAGAAATAAAACTTAAACAAAATTTTCTATAAACATAAATTTTTGACAAAATTTTCTATAGAAATAAAATTTTGAAAAAAATGTTGACAGAATTTTCTATACAAATAAAATTTTGACAAATTTTTCTCTAAAAAAAAACAATAGCAAATTTTTCTATAAAGATAAAATTTTGCCAAAATTTTCTAAAGAAACAAAATTTTGCAAGCTTTTCTGTAAAAATAAAATTTTGAAAAAATTTTCCATAGAAATGAAATTTTGACAAAATTTTCTGTAAAAATAAAATTTTCACAAAATTGTCTATAGAAACAAAGATTTTGACAAAATTTTCTATAGAAATAAAATTTTAACAAAAATTTTATAGAGAAACAAAATTTAAAAATTTTTTCTATAAAACATAAATTTTAGACACAATGTTTCTATAGAAATAAAATTTTGACAAAATTTTCTATTTAAATAAAATTTTAACAAAATTTTCTATAGAAATAAAATTTTGATTAAATTTTCTATAGAAATAAAATTTTCAGTAGAAATAAAATTTTCAGAAAATTGTCTATAGAAATGAGCTCTAAAAAAATTAAAAAAAAAATCTTCTATAAAACATAAATTGTAGACAAAATTTTTCTATAAAACATAAACTTTAGACAACATTTTTCTATAAAACATAAATTTTGACAAGATTTTTCTATAGATATAAAATTTTGAAAAAAAAATTCTATAGACATAAAATTGTGACAAAATTTTGTGTAGAAACAAAAATTTTGACAAAATTTTCTATAGAAACAAAAATTTTGACAAAATTGTCTATAAAAATAAAATTAAAAAAAAAATATAGAGAAGCAAAATTTAAAAACTTTTATATAAAACATAAATTTTAGACAAAGTGTTTCTATAGAAATAAAATTTTGACAAATTTTTCTATAGAAATAAAATTTTGACAAAATTTTCTATAGAAATAAAATGTTGACAAAATTTTCTATAGAAATAAAATTTTGACAAAATTTTCTGTAGAAAATAAAATTTTCACAAAATTTTCGATAGAAACAAAAATTTTGAAAAAATTTTCTGTAGAAATAAAACAAAACTTTATAGAGAAACAAAATTTAAAAAATTTTCTATAAAACATAAATTTTAGACACAATGTTTCTATAGAAATAAAATTTTGACTAAATTTTCTATTTCAATAAAATATTCTAGGGAGCCACCGTGGTGCAATGATTAGCATGCCCGCCTTGCATACACAAGGTCGTGGGTTCGATTCCTGCTTCGACCGAACACCAAAAAAGTTTTTCAGCGGTGGATTATCCCACCTCAGTAATGCTGGTGACATTTCTGAGGGTTTTTCAAAGCTTCTCTAATTGGTTTCACTGCAATGGGGAACGCCGTTCGGACTCGGCTTTAAAAAGGAGGTCCCTTGTTATTGAGCTTAACATGGAATCGGGCAGCACTCAGTGATAAGAGAGAAGTTCACCAATGTGGTATCACAATGGACTGAGTAGTCTAAGTGAGCCTGATACATCGAGCTGCCACCTAACCTAACCTAACAAAATTTTCTATAGAAATAAAATTTTGATTAAATTTTCTATAGAAATAAAATTTTCAGAAATTTTCTATAGAAATGAGCTTTTACAAAATTTTATAGAGAAACAAAATTTAAAAAAAAAATTCTATAAAACATACATTTTGTCAAGATTTTTCTATAGAAATAAAGTTTTGACAAAATTTTCTATAGAAATAAAATTTTGACAAAATTTTCTATAGAAATAAAGTTTTGACAAAATTTTCTATAGTAATAACATTTTGAAAAAATTTTCTATAGACATAAAATTGTGACAAAATTTTCTATAGAAATAAAATATTGACAAAATTTACTATAGGAAAAAAAAAATTTGACAAAATTTTCTGTAAAAATAACATTTTGACAAAATTTTCTATAGAAATAACATTTTGACAAAATTTTCTATAGAAATCAAATTTTGACAAAATTTTCTATAGAAATAAAATTTTGACAAAAATTTCTATAGAAATAAAATTTTGACAAAAATGTCTATAGAAATAAAATTGTGACAAAATTTTCTACAGAAATAAAATTTTGACAAAACTTTATATAGTAATAAAATTTTGACAACATTTTGACAACATTTTGACAACATTTTGACAAAATTTTGTATAGAAGTAAAATTTTGGTAGATTATTTTTGGCAATATGGACCAATTTTTGTGTGATTGGCCATTGGCTATATATAACTATAGACCGATATGGGCTAATTTTTGCATTGCTGTTAGCGGCCCTATTCTAGCGAAATGTACCAAATTTCAACCGAATCGGATGAATTTTGCTCCTCCAAGGGGTTCCGGATGTCAAATCTGGGGATCGTTTTATATGGGGGCTATATATAATTATGGACCGATATGGACCAATTTTTGCATGGTTGTTAGATACCATATACTAAAGCCACGTACTAACTTTCAACCGGATCGGATTAAATTTGCTCTTCCAAGAGGCTCCGGAGTTCAAATCTGGGGATCGGTTTATATGGGGGCTATATATATTTATGCACCAACATGAACCAATTTTTGCATGGTTGTTAGATACCATATACTAACACCACATACCAAATTTCAACTACGTGGGATGAATTTTGCTCCTCCAAGAGGCTCCGGAGGTCAAATCTGGGGATCGGTTTATATGGGGGCTATATATATTTATGCACCGATATGGACCAATTTTTGCATGGTTATTATAGACCATATACTAATACCACATACCAAATTTCAAGCGGGTCGGATGAATTTTGCTCCTCCAAGAGGCTCTGCAAGTCGATTTATATGGGGGCTATACGTAAAAGTGGTCCAATATGGCCCATTTGCAATACCATCCGACCTACATCAATAACAACTACTTGTGCCAAGTTTCAAGTCGATAGCTTGTTTCGTTCGGAAGTTAGCGTGATTTCAACAGACGGACGGACGGACGGACATGTTCAGATCGACTCAGAATTTCACCACGACCCAGAATATATATACTTTATGGGGTCTTAGAGCAATATTTCGATGTGTTACAAACGGAATGACAAAGTTAATATACCCCCATCCTATGGTGGAGGGTATAAAAAAAAAACATTCTATAAACATAAATTTGTACAAAATTTTTCTATAGAAATAAAATTTTGACAAAATTTTTCTATAGAAATAAAATTTTGACAAAATTTTCTATAGAAGTAAAATTTTGACAAAATTTTCTATAGAAATAAACTTTTGACAAAATTTTTTATAGAAATAAAATTTTGACAAAATTTCTGTTGAAATAACATTTTGACAAAATTTTCTATGGAAATAAAATTTTGACAAAATTTTCTATGGAAATAACATTTTGATTAAATTTTCTATGAAAATAAAATTTGACAACATTTTCTCTATGAATAAATTCTGACAAAATTTTCTATAGAAACCGATCCCCAAAATGTTCTATAGAAATACAATTTTGACAAAATTTTCTATAGAAATAAAATTTTGACAAAAGGTGAATATTTTAGCATACATCATAATTCTTGTAATCTATCGATATCTAATTTCCAATGATATTACTACGAGTAATATATTTGTTTTTTCATTTGCCGCAATTACAAATAATTGTAGTAGTAAATTTTGGAGTCTTTAAAATTCAAACAATTTTCCACTATTCCGTCAAATATATAATTCTAGACAATTAAGTGGTATCTATTACGTCCTATGCTATTAGCAAATTAAAATAATAATATATTTATTTAATACCATCGCACTAATTGTTATAACTTAATTTTTATTTTTCTGGTTAATTTATTCTGCACAATTTGATTTATTGTTTTGTTTGGTTCCACATTTTAACATAATAAATTAATTTTGAGCATTTCTCCCCTATATATTTTGGACATATATGTGGCTGTGTCAAAATACGGGGGGTTGAACCATTTTGCATTTCGAAACATTAAAACGACTATTTACTCAGGGGAATTTCATTTTGAGAATATGAAAATATTATTTTTAGAATAATATGGAGAAAAAAAATAGTAAGTAATCTAATATAGTTAGTTAGTTTCAAACAAAATTGTTATATCCCAGCCATATATGCTTGCGGGATTTTATTATTTTTTACTTCGCTACTTGACTTCAAAAATTCGTGTATGAATGAATCTACCCCCTTTTTCAAATTTAATGAATTAACAAAACAAATAAAATAGAACTAAAGGAATGATATAGCAAAAACACAAAAAGAAACAAATAAACAACCATAAAGACTACTTGCAAGGCATTATGCAAATGAAGAGCAGAGATTTATGATTTTTTTTAAGTACTGTTAATAGTCCTCGGACAAATAAAAGGAAGAAAAAGTGTTGGCGGTAAAGTTGGCAATGGTTTGTTGAGTTAGAATCGGCTTATGCATTGTTCAGTATATACTTCAACCACCATAAGCCATTATCTTAGGAAACAGAGGGAACTAAAAAAGAAACAATATGAGATATTTCGCTAAGCTGAAAGCCTATATCGAAAAAACTTCACGAAATAAGGCCCCAATGAAATATAAATAGAACTTTTATTTTTTATTGAAATTTATCAAAATTTAATTTCTATAGAAAATTTTGTCAACATTTAATTTCTATAGAAAATTTTGTCAACATTTAACTTTTATAGAAAATTTTTTCAACATTTAATTTCTATAGAAGATTTTTGTCAATAAAATTTTGTCAACATTTTATTTTTATAGACAATTTTTTTAAATTTTTATTTCTATAGAAAATTTTGTCAAAATGTTATTTCTATAGAAAATTTTACCAAATTTTTATTTCTATCGAAAATTTTACCAAATTTTTATTTCTATAGAAAATGTTCTTAAAATTTTATTTCTATAGAATTTTTTCTCAAAATTGTATTGCTATAAAAAATTTTCTCAAAATTTTATTTCTATTGGATGTGTGCACGTGAGTAATATTTTACTCACGCACACTCACGACGGAAAAATCTTACTAACGCAGGATATTTAGTAGGACGCACGAAATGTCGTGACTCACGAAAAATACCATGTCTCACGAAAAATATCGTGATTCACGAAAAATGTCGTGACTCACGAAAAATTTTATAACTAATTTACCTTAGAGAATTGTTTGAAAACACGAGCATGATTAAAATCGAGAGCGTAATTAAATTCTTAACATCCCAGGTGTCACTAAAATTGTAAATGAATTCATCTCGTAAGCGTTTTATGTCCGTGAGCGGGATTTTTTGTCGTGAGCGTATTTTTCCGAATTTCGTTACTCACGCACACTCACGAAGAAATTATTTTCGTGACTCACGCACGACTTTTAGGTTAGGTTAGGTTGTATCAGGCTCACTTAGACTATTCAGTCCATTGTGATACCACATTGGTGAACTTCTCTCTTATCACTGAGTGCTGCCCGATTCCTTGTTAAGCTTAATGACAAGGGACCTCCTTTTTATAGCCGAGTCCGAACGGCGTTCCCCATTGAAGTAAAACCACTTAGAGAATCTTTGTAACCCTCAGAAATGTCACCAGCATTACTGAGGTAGGATAATCCACCGCTGAAAAACTTTTGGTGTTCGGTCGAAGCAGGAATCGAACCCACGACATTGTGTATGCAAGGTGGCCATGCTAACCATTGCACCATGACCCGCACGACTTTTGGTTTGATAATCGCGCTCACGCACACTCAGGCCGTTGCCATCAGCGTGACTCACGCGTCACGAAATTTTTCCTGGTTCGCGACAATTTCGTGTCACGCGCACACCTCTAATTTTTATAGAAAATTTTGTCGAAATTATATTTCTATAGAGATTTTGTCAAAATTTTATTTCTTTAAAAAATTTTATCAAAATTTTATTTCTATAGAAAGTTCTGTCAAAATTTTATTTTTATAGAAAGTTTCGGCAATTTTTTTTTGTAGAAAACTTTTTCAAATATTTATTTTTATAGAAAATTTTGTCAATTATTTATTTCTATACAAAATTTTTCCAAAATTTTATTTCTACAGAAAATGTTGTCAAAATTTTATTTCTATAGAAAATTTTGTAAAATTTTGTCAAAATTTCATTTCCATAGAACATTTTGTCAAAAGTTTATGTCTATAAAAATTTTGACAAAAATTTGACAAGGGACCTCCTTTTTATAGCCGAGTCCGAACGGCGTTCCACATTGAAGTGAAACAACTTAGAGAAGCTTTGTAACCCTCAGAAATGTCACCAGCATTACTGAGGTAGGATAATCCATCGCTGAAAAACTTTTGGTGTTCGGTCGAAGCAGGAATCGAACCCACGACATTGTGTATTGCACCACGACCCGCACGACCTTTGGTTTGATAATCGCGCTCACGCACACTCACGGCGTTGCCATCAGCGTGACTCACGACTCACGCGTCACGAAATTTTTCCTGGTTCGCGACAATTTCGTGTCACGCGCGCACCTCTAATTTTTATAGAAAATTTTGTCAAATTTTTATATACAAAATTTTGTCAAATTTTTATATAGAAAATTTTGTCAAATTTTTATTTCCATAAAAAATTTTGTCAAAATTATATTTCTATAGAGATTTTGTCAACATTTTATTTCTTTAAAAAATTTTATCAAAATTTTATTTCTATAGAAAGTTCTGTCAAAATTTTATTTTTATAGAAAGTTTCGGCAATTTTTTTTTGTAGAAAACTTTTTCAAATATTTATTTTTATAGAAAATTTTGTCAATTATTTATTTCTATACAAAATTTTTCTAAAATTTTATTTCTACAGAAAATGTTGTCAAAATTTTATTTCTATAGAAAATTTTGTAAAATTTTGTCAAAATTTCATTTCCATAGAAAATTTTGTCAAAAGTTTATGTCTATAAATATTTTTGTCAAAATGTTATTTCTTTAGAAAATTTTATCAACATTTTATTTCTATAAAAAATGTTGTCAAAATATTTCTATAGAAATTTTTGTTAAAATTTTATTTTATAGATTTTTTTTTTAATTTTTATGTTTATAGAATATTTTATCAAAATTTTATTTCTATGGAAAAGTTTGTTTATTTCTATAGAAAATTTTGGCAACATTTTGTTCTAGCAAACAGTAAAAACCTACCATTTTTTGTTGAATTCTACCGACTGTGGCAACCGTGGTACCAATGTAAAAAAGAGATATTGCTAGACGATAACGCTCGGCCATATGTTGTCAAATCTGTAAAAACTTGTTTTGGAGATATTCAAGGTCCTACCCCATTAGCCGTATAGCTCAGATCATGCTCCTTCTGATTACCACTTTATTCGACGGAAGACACATGTCCTGGCTGATCAGCATTTTGGTTTGCATATAGAAGCCAAATCGAGTCGATTCGCGAAAAGACCTTTTTTCGTCGCGGTATCCGTAAGATGGCTAGCGGTGGCCAATATTAAATTAAAACAAGTATATACGGCCGTAAGTTCGGCCAGGCCGAAGCTTATGTACCCTCCACCATGGATTGCGTAGAAACTTCTTCTAAACACTGCCATCCACAATCGAATTACTTAAGTTACGGTAACGCTTGCCAATGGCAAGGTATCTTAAAACCTCCTAACACCGTCTTCTAAATTTAATGTAAGTCCAAAAAAGATCGATCAAATACGTATATAATTCAGTTTGACAAAATTTTCTATAGACACAAAATTTTGACAAAATTTTCTATAGAAATAAAATTTTCAAAAAAAAAAATTATAGAAATAAAATTTTGACAAAATTTTCTATAGAAATAAAATTTTAACAACATTTTCTATAGAAATAAAATTTTAACAAAATTTTCTATAGAAATAAAATTTTGACAAAATTTTCTATAGAAATAAAATTTTGACAAAATTTCCTATAGAAATATATATATAGAAATATAGAAATAAACTTTTTAGATTATTTTTGGCTCGAGTATCAACCATGATTATGAACCGAATAAAATTTTGAAAAAATTTTCTATAGAAATAAAATTTTGAAAAAATTTTCTATAGAAATAAAATTTTGGTAGATTATCAACCATGATTATGAACCGAATAAAATTTTGAAAAAATTTTCTATAGAAATAAAATTTTGAAAAAATTTTCTATAGAAATAAAATTTTGGTAGATTATTTTTGGCTCGAGTGGCAACCATGATTATGTAACGATATGGACCAATTTTTGTGTGATTGGAGATCGGCTATATATAACTATAGACCAATATGGACCTATTTTGGTATGGTTGTTAGCGGCCATATACTAACACTACGTTCTAAGTTTGAACCGGATCGGATGAATTTTGCTCCTCCAAGAGGCTCCGGACCGATGTGGACCAATTTTTGCATGGTACCAAATTTCAGCCGGATCGGATGAAATTTGCTTCTCTTTGAGGCTCCGCAAGCCAAATCTGGGGATCGGTTTATATGGGGGCTATATATAATTATGGACCGATGTGGACCAATTTTTGCATGGTTATTAGAGACCATATACCAACATCATGTACCAAATTTCAGACGGATCGGTTGAAATTTGCTTCTCTTTGAGGCTCCGCAAGCCAAATCTGGTGATCGGTTTATATGGGGGCTATATAAAATTATGCACCGATGTGGACCAATTTTTGCATGTTTGGTAAAGATCAGATACTAACACCATGTACCAAATTTCAGCCGGATCGGATGAAATTTGCTTAATCTCTTAGATGGTCCGCAAGCCAAATGGGGGGATCGGTTTATATGGGGGCTATATACAATTATGGACCGATGTGAACCAAGTTTTGCATGGTTGTTAGAGATCATATACTAACACCATGTACCAAATTTCTGCCGGATCGGATGAAATATGCTTCTGTTAGAGGCTCCAGAAGCCAAATCTGAGGATCCCTTTATATGGGGGCTATACGTAAAAGTGGACCCATATGGCCCGTTTGCAATACCATCCGACCTACAGCAATAACAACTACTTGTGCCAAGTTTCAAGTCGATAGCTTGTTTGGTTCGAAAGTTAGCGTGATTTCAACAGATGGACGGACGGACGGACATGCTTAGATCGACTCAGAATTTCACCACGACCCAGAATATATATACTTTATGGGGTCTTAGAGCAATATTTCGATGTGTTACAAACGGAATGACAAAGTTAATATACCCCCCATCCTATGGTGGAGGTTATAATAAAAAAAAATATGAATAAATTCTCGAATATTTGAAAAAATCTCGCGTTTTCAATTTGCGCCCGCAATATAAGACATTAGTGTTATTTCTTTTCAAAAACGCCATAGACACTACGATTTTTGTTTTGATGAAATTTTTTACTGATCAGCCTATTGAGATGAAATACGTGTTCCTGGCTGTTTGTCTGTCCGTTTTAGGAGTGCAAAATATTTTCCACATAGGTTTAGATTAGAAATTAGGATTCGTGTAGTACACACTCGAAAATTTGGAGAAAAAAAGAAATTAACCCAGTATTAAGTAAAGGAGAGTATGCTAAAACAGAAATCGCATTGTTTACAAAGTGGTTATACTCTTATTTAGCATGACGTTATAAAAAGGCTTAGCGACATTCGTCCTTGCTTGTATTTACATAGTTATGTTTTTGTCAGTCCGACCGTGTGTCCGTCCATCTGTCCAAAAGGCTCCAAAAGCTCAGAGAACTCGCCCATTTCATTTGATTTGCTCAAAACTCTTTATCCAATATTATTCCAAACTTATAGTAATATGCACAAAATATGATTTATTTTGGTCTATTATTCGATAGGGTAGGGTAGCTCAGTGCGGGTTTTTACCAACCTTTAATCCATTTATGTCTTATGTTGGATTGTCTCATATTTGCTGGCTAGTTGGCCCCCGCCACGATTAAAAAGAATTAAAATCGGTTTCGCTTTTTGGTGATGTTCCTTTGTCCTAATAAAATTATAATATATTTGCTTATTTTTATGTTAATTTTTCGGTGAATATTTTTTTGTTTTCACCATTTTATTTACGGTGATGTTGTTGTTTTTTCTTTTACATTTTTTTTTTTTTTTTTTTTTTGTGAAAGCCATGTCAGTTAGTGAGATGGTTATTTATTTATGGCATTTTATGGATTTTCTGGATATATATACGAGTGTGTATATCTACACATTTTTCTGTGGTACCTTAAACAAACATAATTAAAGTAATCTACTTAAGAAAATTGAAAAAAGGGGTTTTTTGTTGTTAGACTCAAACCCAAAATAAACTGTCAAATTGTGGTAAAATAGGAAAATTCCCTTCCCCACAGCATCCCCGAATTCTTGTTTCATAGCATTTCCAAGGATTTTAGAAAGCCTATTTATGTTGGTCAACATCATCTATGTTTGGTAGTGCTGAGATTATTATTGGTATTTATTATGAGAGTCACTTTTCTGGGAATAAACAGTAAGTGATTCTAGGAGAGACCGTATATGTATTGAAACAGCAATGGCTAAGTGATTATTGGGAAGGAAGGGTGTGTGTATGTTCTAAATATTTCCTCTAGTTGAGGGGTTGAAAGCCTTGTACAAATAATAAATATTGAAAATTCTTTTATTTTCTCACACACACACTCGTACAAATAGAGAGCCTAAAATTATATACAATCTCACGGACGCATGTACATATTTCGAATGAAATCTGAATGAAAATACAAATTCAAAGAAAGGATAATGTTATTTATTGTCAGCTTAGTTATTAATGAAGAAGCAATGTACAAAAAAAATCGAAAACAAAAAGGATCCTATTTCATTAGAAACAAATAACAGAGGTGCACTAGGTTGTCTTTGTAAGAGGGCCAATTTTTTTTGGTAGCAGAAAACAAAAAACCAGTAGCTACAAATAAAATACCGGGTATAATTAGTTTGTGTATTTGTATGTAAAGTCCAGAAGCAGCGTACTCAGACCACGGTTGCCACTCGAGGCGAAATCTTATTTCTATAGAAAAATTATGTCAAAATTTTATTTCTATATAGAAAATTTTGTCAAAATTTTATTTCTATATAGAAAATTTTGTCAAAATTTTATTTCTATGGAAAATTTTTGTCAAAATTTTATTTCTATGGAAAATTTTGTCTAAATTTTATTTCTATAAAAAATTTTTGTCAAAATTTTATTTCTACAGAAAATTTTGTCAAAATTTTATTTCTATATAGAAAATTTTGTCAAAATTTTATTTCTATATAGAAAATTTTGTCAAAATTTTATTTCTATGGAAAATTTTTGTCAAAATTTTATTTCTATGGAAAATTTTGTCTAAATTTTATTTCTATAAAAAATTTTTGTCAAAATTTTATTTCTATAGAAAATGTGGTCAACATTTTATTTCTATAGAAGATTTTGTCAAAATTTTACTTCTATATAAAATTTTGTCAACATTTTATTTCTATAGAAATTTTTGTCAAAATTTAACTTCTATAGAAAATTTATAAAATACATCTTAGCTGGAGCCCAAATCTTATTTACACAGAAAATGTTGTCAACATTTTGTTTCTATAGAAAATTGTGTCAAAATTTTATTTCTATAGAAAATTTGTTCAACATTTTATATCTATATAAAATTTTTCAAAATTTTATTTCTATATAAAATTTTTCAAAATTTTATTTCTATATAAAATTTTGTGAAAATTTTATTTCTATAGAAAATTTTGTCAAAATTTTATTTCTATAGAAAATTTTGTCAACATTTTATTTCTATAGAACATTTTGTCAAAATTTTATTTCTATAGAAAATTTTGTGAAAATTTTATTTCTATAGAAATTTTTGTCAAAATTTTATTTCTATAGAAATTTTTGTCAAAATTTTATTTCTATAGAAAATTTTATCAAAATTTTATTTCTATAGAACATTTTGTGAAAATTTTATTTCTATAGAAAATTTTGTGAAAATTTTATTTCTATAGAAAATTTCGTGAACATTTTATTTCTATAGAAAATTTTATCAAAATTTTATTTCTATAGAAAATTTTGTGAACATTTTATTTCTATAGAAAATTTATAAAATACTTAGTTTGAGCCGAAATTTTATTTCTAAAGAAAAATTTTTTAAAATTGTATTTGTATAGAAAATTTTGTCAACATTTTATTTCTATAGGAAATTTTGTCAAAATTTTATTTCCTTAGAAAATTTTGTCAAAATTTTATTTCTAGAGAAAATTTTATTTATATAGAAAATTTTGTCAAAATTTTATTTCTATAGAAAATTTTATCAAAATTTTATTTTTATAGAAAATTTTGTCAAAATTTTATTTCTATAGAAAATTTTGCGAAAATTTTATTTCTATAGAAAATTTTGTCAAAATTTTATTTCTGTAGAAAATTTTATCAAAATTTTATTTTTATAAAAAACTTTGTGAAAATTTTATTTCTATAGAAAATTTTGTGAAAATTTTATTTCTATAGAAAATTTTGCGAAAATTTTATTTCTATAGAAAATTTTGTCAAAATTTTATTTCTGTAGAAAACTTTATCAAAATTTTATTTCTATTGAATATTTTTAAATTTTTTTTTTCAAAATTTTACTTCTATAGAAAATTTATAAAATACATCTTAGTTTGAGCCGAAATTTTATTTCTAGAGAAAATTTTTTCAAAATTTTATTTCTATAGCAAATTTTGTTAAAATTTTATTTCTATAGAAAATTTTGTGAAAATTTTATTTCTATAGCAAATTTTGTTAAAATTTTATTTCTATAGAAAATTTATAAAATACATTTTAGTTGGAGCCGAAATCTTATTTCTATAGAAAAATTATGTCAACATTTTATTTCTATAAAAAATTGTGTCAAAATTGTTTTTCTATAGAAAATTTTGTTAAAATTTTATTTTAATAAATTTTTTTTATTTAAAATTTTGTCAACATTTTATTTATATAGACAAGTTTGTGAAAACTATGTCAAAATTTTATTTCTATAAAATATTTTGCTAAAATTTTACTTTTATAGCAAATTTTGTCTACATTTTATTTCAATAGAAAATTTTGTTAACATTTTTTTCTATAGAAAAATGATGTCAAAATTTTACTTCTCTAAAAAATTTATAAAATACATCGTAGCCGAAATCTTATTTCTATAGAAAAATTAAGTCAAAATTGTATTTCTATAAAAAATTTTATCAAAATTTTATTTCTATATAAAATATTGTCAAAATTGTAATTTTGTGAAAAATTTTATTTTTATATAAAATTTTATCAAAATTTTATTTCTATATAAAATTTTGTGAAATTTATGTCAACATTTTATTTCTATAGAAAAATTTTATCAAAATTTTATTGCTATAGAAAATTTTGTCAAAATTTAACTTCTATAGAAAATTTATAAAATACATCTTAGCTGGAGCCGAAATCTTATGTCTACAGAAAATGTTGTCAACATTTTGTTTCTATAGAAAATTGAATTTCTATATAAAATTATATAAAATTTGGTCAACATTTTATTTCTGTATAAAATTTTTCAAAATTTTATGTCTATATAAAATTTTTCAAAATTTTATTTCTATATAAAATTTTTCAAAATTTTATTTCTATATAAAATTTTGTGAAAATTTTATTTCTATAGAAAATTTTGTCAAAATTTTATTTCTTTAGAAATTTTTGTCAAAATTTTATTTCTATAGAAAATTTTATCAAAATTTTATTTCTATAGAAAATTTTGTGAAAATTTTATTTCTATAGAAAATTTTGTGAAAATTTTATTTCTTAGAAAATTTTGTCAAAATTTTATTTCTATAAAAAACTTTATCAAAATTTTATTTCTATAGAAAATTTTGTGAACATTTTATTTCTATAGAAAATTTTGTGAAAATTTGATTTCTATAGAAAATTTATAAAATACGTCTTAGTTTGAGCCGAAATTTTATTTCTAAAGAAAAATTTTTTAAAATTTTATTTGCATAGAAAATTTTGTCAACATTTTATTTCTATAGGAAATTTTGTCAAAATTTTATTTCTAGAGAAAATTTTATTTTATAGAAAATTTTGTCAAAATTTTATTTCTATAGAAAATTTTATCAAAATTTTATTTTTATAGAAAATTTTGTCAAAATTTTATTTCTATAGAAAATTTTATCAAAATTTTATTTGTATAGAAAATTTTGTCAAAATTTTATTTCTATAGAAAATTTTATCAAAATTTTATTTTTATAAAAAACTTTGTGAAAATTTTATTTCTATAGAAAATTTTGTGAAAATTTTATTTCTATAGAAAATTTTGTGAAAATTTTACTTCTATAGAAAATTTATGAAATACATCTTAGTTGGAGCGAAATTTTATTTCTACAGATAGTTTTGTCAAAATTTTATTTCTATAGAAAAATTATGTCAAAATTTTATTTCTATAAAATATTTTGTTAAAATTTTATTTCTATAGAAAAATTATGTCAAAATTTTATTTTTATATAAAATCTTGTCAAAATTTTATTTCTATAGAAAATTGTGTCAAAATTTTATTTCTATAGAAAATTTTGTGAAAATTTTATTTCCATAGAAAATTTTGTCATAATTTTATTTCTATAGAAAATTTATAAAATACATCTTAGTTGGAGAGGAATATTTTCCAAAATCTACCAAAATTTCAAAAATTCTATCTAACGGTAAAAAAATTACCATTTGTGGTAGAATTCTACCAACTGTGGCAACCGTCTCTCACACCCATTATTTAATATACCGTTCGTTTTATAATTTTATTGTAATTAGCGATGTCCGTCGATATGTTTTCTATTGAAATAAAATTTTGACAAAATTTTCTATGGACATTTTGACAAAATTTTTATAGAAAAAGTTTTGAGAATTTTTTTATAGTAATAAAATTTTCTGTAGAAAAAGGATTCATAAAATTTTCTATAAAAATAAAATGTTGACGAAATATTGTATAGAAATAACATTTTGACAATCCCCCATGTTCTGGTTTACGAATTCGCAAAACGCAAAATTTTCCTTAACCTTTATTTCCCCAACTACAAACATATATATATAACACGAAATTTTTACATACTGTTCTTATGGATAAGGAAATTTATTACGGGAAATTTTTTGGCAAAAGATGGAATGGTTCAGAAGTTATTGAAAATCCAAAATTTTGCATTTTGCGAAAACCAGAAAATGGGAGAATATTTTCTGTTGCCTTAGGATCCAACGTATTGAGATCCGAAGATTTTGGAAACCATTGTGCGATAGAAAAGAAGCGAGGATCCTCATTTTTAAGTAATTCTTGGTTGAGGCATATTGTGTCCTGTTGGAATGTCTAGGGTCTGCGGCCGAAAAGTTTGTCTGTCCATGGCTTCAATACTGTCTGTGGAACATTTACCCAAAAATATTCAGCATATATATATCAATGAATACGAGCGAAAAACGACCATCTACCGTTATGGTGTGCCACACCATAATCTTTGGCGTCACTTGAGATCTGGTGGCCAGTCGGAAGCGTACATTTCAGTAGACTTTTTGGGAAAGTTGCGACTTAACTTAAAATGTTAACTGCTCAATTTGGAATGACTGCTCATTGTAGAGAATCGTCGATATATAACGGAAACCTTCCATTGGTGAGCTCTTGCACTTTTTGGTAGTTCCATGGCCTTAGTCAAAGCTCAGTTCAATATGTGTTGCATCCGTTCCCACTAGGAAGTTTTTTCGATCAAATCTGTATTTCGATCAATCTCGCTTTTAATTTTCGGATAATTTCTGGTGTAGTTACCGTTGTTTTTCACGGTAACGAATAATGGTATGAGAAACAGAAGATTAGAGTCTTTAATGATAGCCATTTGTGTTTTTCCAGCCAAATATAAAGCAATCACACTATCAAGCTTGAATTCCATCAAGAATAAGTTTATTTCTGAATGCAATAGATCAAAATGCTTTTGTAAACAATAAAATGACTTGTCACTCTAATAAATCTCTCAGCTGTTAGCCGAGTGGTTTGGAAATGATTGGTTGCATCTTGAAATTAGTTGCAATATATATTAGCTATCCTTTGTCGTGTGAAATTATTCTAATAATCCAACAGATAGTATCTGTTGGATGTATCTGTCAGATACATAACTTACCAAAGCTAACACATGGCCCCCCATAAAACTTTCATGTTGTCCATTACTGATTCAAGCTCAACTCATAACAACAATCTATGGTAAAAGTTGTAACGTTGCTTTGCATTGACAAAAAGGATAATTAGATTTCTGTCCATTTTAATTTATCTACAGAAAGAAAAAAAAAGCAAACGACTAGCATAACAAACAAAATGGTCAGAAAAATATAAACAAATTAACTAATAACATTAGCATAAATTTGTATAAAATACAAATAATTTAAAAGCAATAATCATTATTACACAATAACAAATCACAAGTTGGACCAGATTTCTAGCATTTGTAATTAAAATTCGTAAAGAAGGAGACTAAGAGTAAATAGCTCAATGAAAGGATTAAAAGATTTCCTTTTTTTGCAAAACAAAAAACTTTTATATCCTTGGGAGATTCTTAATAATTGTAAACACAATTATTGTGTTATAGTTTTTTTGAGTAATTGTAAATACGTTAAAGGCTATAATAGTTTATTTTTGTCTGTAAAATTTTGTTACGATATGAAAATTGTTTTAGGATATTTGTAGTAAAAAAAAAAAATAATAAAAGACCAGAGCCAAACTAAACCAATTTCTTTGAATCAACTAACAATTCCAATAACAATAATAATTTGCATATCAAATGAAATTTTATGGAATATTCCATAAAAAAATTGGATGATAGAGGTATTCCTTACCGATATCGCCTTAAGGAAAAATATTTTAAAAATGAGAAATTATTACAATATTTATTAGAGCTTATTGGACAGGAAGATTAACCTTCTAATGCCCAATTTTTTTTTTTGTCAAAAAAATTTTATACGGTAAAATTCAGTATGTGCTGCAAAGGCTCTTGAACAGGTTCAACTAAGTTTTATTTGTATTTTATTTATTTTTGTTGTCTTAAGATGTGTTTTACTAAAAGCTTCCTTATTTAATGAAACCCGCCTAAAGGCGGGATTGGGCATTAGAGGGTTAAGGGAATTGACATTATTAAGTTACTGAAAAGAAAATGTCTGATACCCATCTCGCAAGCCTTACAATACATATATGTTTCAGTGTTGGCCACTACACATTCCCATTGTCTTTAGCGAGATCTGGCCGGGTGAGATGATTTAATGAGATTGGACTAAATTCGTGCAAGAGCTCATTGATGCACCACAACGTTAGACTGGAAAGATTCAAGAAGTTGCTTCACTGGCACGCTAGTGGTCAGTTACCGAACTTGGTTTCCTCCGATGAGAAGCCATTCCAAATTGAGCAGTTTATAAATAAACCTCCAGCGCCGGTGGATGCTTCCCGCTCATATTCATCGACCATTGGGTCAAAATAAATGACGAAAATCATCAGGAAAATTTCCTAAAGACGGTAGACAATGGAGACTCTAAAAGGTCTCAACACCATCGCATTCAGCACGAGTCAACCAAGAATGGTTTAAAAAGGAGGTGGCTCGCTTAAATTTTACCGCGCAATGGCCCCAACATTTCTGGATCTCATTTCGTTGGACTTTTACGCCTGGGACATTTTAGAGAGAAAGGTTGTTACCAGATATACATCCTACACAAAAAAGCCCTATTAAATACCTACACAGTCTTACACAAGTTTACATACGGTTTAAGAAATTGTATTTTCTTTAATTATTAAAATATAATAAAATATGCATATATATGCTTTAGATTTTGTAAATTAATTTGAAAAACAAAGTATTTGTCCATTTTCAAGAAGATGTTTTTAGTCTGGATTATAAACAACAACAAGAAACATGTTTAGTTATAAGGTAAAAACCTCAAGGGTATGTAAACTTATGTGAGACTGTGTATATAAGAAAATCCAGTTCTTGATTGGTTCCTATAGAGGAACCGATAAATAATTATGAATCAATTTTAGTGCGGTAATTAGAGAGCGGAAATTCAACGGAATCGGATGATATTTGATTCTGCAAGAGTCTCCGCGCAAGCCAAATCTTGCGATCAGTTTATATAGGGCCATATATAATTATGGACTGATATGAACCAATTTTTGCAATCGGATCGAATGAAATTTCCTCTTACAGGAGGCTCCGGAGGTCAAATATCAAAATTTTATGGGGGCTATATATAATTAGGGACCGATATGGAACAATTTTTGCATGATTTTCAGAGGCCATGGACTAAGGCCATGCACCAAGTTTAAACCGGATCGGAAGACATTTGCACATCCAGGAAGCTCCGGAAATCAAATTTGGGAATCGGTTTTTATTGACGTTAGGCTAGATATAGTGGCAGCCTCATATTTCAGGCTTACTTAGACTACTCATTGTAATACCATATTGGTGGGCTTCTCTCCAATCTCTGAGAACTTCCCCATTCTATGTTTAGCTCAATAACAAGGGACCTCTTTTTCATAACTAAGTCCGAACGGCGGTTAATATTGGGGTAAAACCACTTGGAGAAGCTTTGAAACACTCAGAAATGTCACCAGCATTACTGAGAGGGGGATAATCCACCACTGAAAAACATTTCGGTGTTTTGTCGAAACGGGGTTTAAAACCATGACACTTTGAATATTAGGCGGGCTTGCTTACCATCGCACCACGGTGGCTCCTTTTGAGGGCTATTTATAATTACGAATCAACATGGACTAATTTTTACATGTTTGTTACTAACATTAAATTTTTCCGGATTAACTGAAATTACCCCTCCAAGAGGCTCAGTAAGCTAAATCTGGGGATCGATTTATATGGGGGCTATACCTAAAAGTCTGATATAGGTTATTTGCAATACCATCTGGCCTACATCAATAACAACTACTTGTGTCAGAATTCAAGAGGATAGCTTGTTTCGTTCGGTAGTTAGCAACAGACGGAAGGACAGACGCACATCACTAGATCGGCTCAAAATTTCACCACGACCCAGAACGTATATACCTAGCAAAAAAATTGGAAGTTGTTCCACAAACATTTCTTTTAAAGCCCATTCCAGAATCCCCCATCGATTTTTTTCAACTTCCGATGCAGTCCACAAACATTTCTTTTAAAGCCAATTCCAGAATACCCCATCGAGTTTTTTCAACTTCCGATGCAGTCCTTTTGGACAAGTCCACAAACATTTCTTCTAAAGCGCATCGTGGGATCCCCCAATAATTTTTTTCCACTTCTGATGCAGTCCTTTTGGACTAGTGCACAAACATTTTTCTAAAGCGCATCTTGGGATCCCCCAATGATTTTTTTCTACTTCCAATGCAGTCCTTGTGGACAAGTGTTAGAAAAAACGCAATCAAGCTATTTTAAGTGCAAATTTTGGACAATTAAAGTTTACAAAAAATAGAAAACTAATAAAAAATAATAAAAAAAACACAAAATTAATAAAAAAGTAAAAAAAATAATAAAAAAAAAATAAATTTCATCCTCGCTGGGATTTGAACCTGTGCCGTTTTTCGCTTCCATGGAAGTTCTTTTGAGAAGGTTTTGCAAATTACGAGAATTTTTAATTTTTTTTGTTGATTTTTCATGGAAAAAATATATTTATACGAAAATATATGCCGAAAAAAAAAAAAAAAATAAAAACGATGCATAACATAAAAAAATATTTTTTAGAAAAATATTTGATAAACAAAATTGCCGTTGGTGAGATTTGAACTTGCGTTTCTTATTTTTTCGTTCATACTAATAAAGAACATCTCGAGAAGCAATTAGAATGTTATTCCTTGGTGTCGTATTACGATCATATCACAAACATTTGAATTGACCTTTCGACGCTTTACGTTCAATGGCGTTTGTGGCTGAGTGTGCTAAGGCGTTCTGTTATGGTGCCAGCAAACCCAGGTTCAACCCCTGGTCGGAGAAAAAAAGTTTTTTCAAATTGTAAAAATTATATAATAGGAAAATAATTGTGTAATAAAACATATGGATGAAAAAAAGTGAAATTGGTTGAAAAAAAATCGCTTTTTATATTTCTTCATTCAAATAAACTTCCAGGGCACAACTTCTAAAGCAATGCAAAGGATCCAAAAAGGGAGTGCTTCCGTCCTATGACAAGCCCATGTAAAATTCATTGGAGATGATCCAAGTTTGCACTACTTCCGGATCACAGATTGGGGATCCAAACTACTTTTTTGGAAGCTCTTTTTTTGCTGGGTACTTTATGAGTACTAAGCACGGTTGCCACAGTTGGTAGAATTCTACCAAAAATGGTAGATTTTTTACTGTTTGCTAGATTGGTACAATTCTTGATGTTTTGGTATATTTTGCAAAATATTCCTCTCCATCTAAAAGGCACTTAAATTTTCTATAGGAATATAATTGTAGACAAATTTTCTATAGAAATAAAATTTTGAGAAAATTTTCTATAGGAATAAAATTTTGAGAAAATTATCATTAGAAATAAAACTTCGACAAAAATGTCTATAGAAATAAAATTTTTACAATTTTTTTTTTTTTACAAATATATCTTTGAAAAATTAAATTTTTTGTGAGGCCATACTATCAAAGTCTATTATGTACGTTCTCCCTTTTTGTAGAAGCAGTAAATTTCCCTTGTTGGTGCACACTCAAAAATTTGTCGCAGATAGGGGAGATTTCAAAATAAGATTTTTTTTTGAATTTGGTAGAATTTTCTTCAAATTTGGGCAGATTATTTTTGCTACGAGTGACAACCGTGGTACTAAGGCCAATATTTCGATGTGTTACAAATAGATTGCAAATAGATAGATTGTCAATATTCCATGGTGGAGGGTAAAAAAATGAAAAAAATATATCACTTTACTTTGTCGCATTACATATCAGCCACTCTGCATGGTTATGTTAATTTAAAAATTATTTCTTAAAATCTAAAATGTTTTCTCTATAGTAAGAAAAACTTGCCACACTTCAAAGATTGCTGTGCTAAATTACAATTCTAAAATAAGATATCTGGAATATCTGAATTTGGGCAATTTTTTATTGAAATTGTATACTTTATTAGTTTCCATAATTATGGTTAAAAACTCTCTATCTTTTAAGTTATAGAATGTCCCATTCGAATGTATCTCGAATTAAGTCTGTATTTTGTGTTAATAAAATCCCCATATTACCCAAGGGAACATTTTTTAAGGAAAAAATCTTTCAAAAGGAAATTCAAATAAACTTTATTAAAAACAAAAACAATAACAACAAAGCAATGCAATAACCAAACACATTGCTTGTGTGTTTTTATACAAAAACAAAATACTACACACTCTCACTCACACACACTAAGAAAGTATAAATTCTTTGCTATAGTACTTTGCCTGGCAAGAGAATAATTACACACTACGCCAACAATCTATCGATAGTTGAACCATTTTCTACTCTCTGCCCACATCATTGATAGTTTACACTCTCACCTCTCATACTCCTACTCTTATTGCATTTATATTGTATTGAGCATACAAGAGAGGGCAAGAAACAGTCAATATCCTTGGGCAAAATGGAAAACAGTCAATATCCTTGGGCAAAATGATAGAGAGTTACAAAAAGAAAAACAAAACTGTATCAAAACTAACAACGGAAACGAAACACTTAGGAATATAGTATAAATGTATATATATATATATATATATATATAAGAGTGCAGACTCTACGAACAATTTATACCCTCGCACATACTACTATATCGATGACAAGAAAGCTTAGCTATGGTACATGTTTGTATATGTTGTTACATACTACAGAAACTGAGATTCTCTGTTACATCAAGGGGCAAGCTATTAGCATGTAACAAAATGCCGATTTTATTTCTATAGAAAATTTTGTAAAAATTTTATTTCTATAGAACATTTTTTAAAAATTTTATTTCTATAGAACATTTTGTCAAAATTTTTATTTCTATAGAAAGTTTTCTCTAAATTTTATTTCTATAGAAAATTTTGTCAAAATTTTATTTCCATAGAAAATTTTCTCAAAATTTTATTTCTAAAGCAAATATTCTCAAAATTTTATATCTGTACATAATATTTATAAAAAGTTTATTTCTATAGAAAATTGTGTCAAAATTTTATTTCTATAAAAAATGTTGTCAAAATTTTATTTATATAGAAAATTTTATTAAAATGTTATTTCTATAGAAAATTTTGTCAAAATTTTAATTCTATAGAACATTTTGTCAACATCTTATCTCTATAGAAAATTTTGTCAAAATTTTATTTCGATAGAAAATTTTTATCAAAATTGTATTTCTATACATAATATTTATTAAAAGTTTATTTCTATAGAAAATTTGTCAAAATTTTATTTCTATAGAAAATTGTGTCAAAATTTTATTTCTATAAAAAATTTTGTCAAAATTTTTTTTCTATAGAAAATTTTGTCAAAAAAAATCTTATTGTGAATTTCTATAGAAAATTGTGTCAAAGTTTTATTTCTATAGTAAATTTTGCCAAAAATTTATTTCTATAGAAAATTGTTATCAAAATTGTATTTCCATAGAAAATTTTCTCAAAATTTTATTTCTATAGAAAATATTCTCAAAATTTTATTTCTGTACATAATATTTATAAAAAGTTTAGAAAATTTGTTAAAATTTTATTTCTATAGAAAATTTTGTCAAAATGTTATTTCTATAGAACCTTTAATAAAAATTTTATTTCTATAGAACATTTTGTCAACATCTTATTTCTATAGAAAATTTTGTCAAAATTTTATTTATATAGAAAATTTTTTATCAAAATTGCATTTCTATACATAATATTTATAAAAAAGTTTATTTCTATAGAAAATTGTGTCAAAATTTTATATCTATAAAAAATTTTGTGAAAATTTTTTTTCTATAGAAAATTTTGTCAAAAATTTATTTCTATAAAAAAATTTTGTCAAAATTTTATTTCTATAGTAAATTTTGCCAAAAATTTATTTCTATAGAAAATTTTTATCAAAATTTTATTTCTATGTTGGTGGTTTTGATTTCAGCTTAAAAGCATGCATTGACTAAACTACAAGTGTAGTTTAACCAGCAGAGGAAAAGAATGTTTGTCAAATTTATTTGGGCAAAGCCCTATAGACTGCAAGATGGTTGGATGGACACACGTTTCGCAATTACCACATTCCTCATCAGCATCCTCTACTTGCAGCAAAACTATCAACCAATTATCAGAATAAATTCAGGCACTTCACTAAACCCGAAAGTGAACCACATATGAACCTTCTGAAAAAAGGTTTACACGATAGCCGGCTTATGCCGAAATAAATTCGTACAAACATATCTATTTTCCTTTGCCACCGTCAAATCATCGATTTGAGTGCAGTTGGCTGGGTTTATTTTGAGCGTGCTTCCTCTTTTTTCCTTCGTTTTGTTTTGTTATTATTGTTTTTTTTTTCTTTAATCATTGTTGTTGTTTTTAATTTCAGCTTAAACCATGCATTGACTAAACTACAAGTGTAGTTTAAGCAACAGAGGATAAGAATGTTTGTCGAATTTATTGGGCAACAATTTTATTTCTATAGAAAATTTTGTCAACATTTTCTTTCTAGTGAATATTTGCTCAACATTTTGTTCCTATAGAACATTTTGTAAAAATTTATTTTTACAGAAACTTTTGTCAGAATTTTCTATAGAAATAAAATTTTGTCAAAATTTTATTTCTATAGAAAATTTTGTCAAAATTTTATTTCTATGGAAAATTTTTATCAACATTTTATTTCTATAGAAAACTTTGTCAACATTATATTTCTAGTGAAAATTTGGTCAACATTTTGTTCCTATGGAACATTTTGTCAACATTTTATTTTTACAGAATTTTTTGTCAAAATTTTGTCTCTGTAGAAATAAGAAATTTTATTTCTATAGAAAATTTTCTCAAAATTTTATTTCTATAGAAAATTTTGTCAAAATTTTATTTCTATAGGATATTTTGTCAAAATTTTATTTCTACAGAAAGTTTTGTCAATTTTTTTTCTATATAGAAAATTTTGTTGAAATTTTACTTCTATAGAAAATTTTGTTAAAATTTTATTTCTATAGAAAATTTTGGCAATTTTTTTTTCTATAGAGAATTTTGTTAAAACTTTTTTTATTAAAGAAAATATTGTCAAAATTTTAGTTTTATAGAAAATTTTGTCAAAATTTTATTCCTATAGAAATATTTGTAAAAATTTTATGTCTATAGAAAATTGTGTCAAAATTTTATTCTTATAGAAAATTGTGTCAAAACTTTATTTCTATACAAAATTTTGTCTAATTTTTTTTTCTATAGAAATTTTTCTCAAAATTTTATTTCTATAGAAAATTTTACCAAAATTTTATTTCTATAGACAATTTTGTCAAAATTGTATTTCTATAGAAAATTTAGTCAAAATTTTATTCCTATAGGAAATTTTGTCAAACTTTTTTTCTAAAGAAAATTTTGTCAAAATTTTATTTTTATACAATATGTTGTCAATTTTTTGTTTTTGCTATAGAAAATTTTGTCAAAATTTTAATTCTATAGAACAATTTGTCAAAATTTTATTTCTATATAAATTTTTTTTAAAATGTTATTTCTATTTATTGTAATTCCTACCGATTTTAATTTTCTTTTCTTTATTTCATTTTTTCTTCTTTACCAAAAATTGTGCTATTTTATTTACCATTACCGTGTGGTGCCATACTATAAATGCAAGTGTTGCACTTTTTTTCTTTGCATAGCTTTTGTTTATATTGTTGATGCAACAACATGTGTTGCCTTTCTTTTGTTGAAAGTGTTTCGCTATGTTCCAGTGTAGCTATGTAGTTGTGTGTGATTTTGTTTTTGTTTTCCCTTGTTTCCTTATAAACATGTTGAGAATATTGAATTTAGTTTTGTCTGCATTATATCGTTGTCGTCATCAGCACCCATCAGTATCGTCTTATCGTCCTTAGCCACCATATCAAAGTATATTTATATACATGTGTGACTGTGTAGTAGTATAGAGCGTGTGTGTAGGTATGTAAGCTCGGAGTGATGTGTGAAATTGTTGGCGGAAGTTGTTATTGTTTTGCTGTTGCTTTCATTTCTATTTTTTTTATTTTATAATTCTTCTTAGATGTGTCTTCTATATATGTGCCAGTTGCTGAAGCTGTTAAGAAATTTTAGTAGGATTGTCTTTAACTTTTATTCACTATGGGCATCCGCCACCAAGTCAAACAAACGGAAGTGTGCATACAAAAGCATAGAAAAAGAGAATCAAAGTAAAACCGATGAAAATGACAACGAAGGACCATGTTGTTGTTTATGCAATATATTCATAAACTATTGCAAAATGTATTCATGTCAAATTAGAAATGATTTGATATGAATATCATTTTAATGAAATTTACAGAAGGCAAAGAAGATAGTTGTAATACTCGGATATGGTGTTGGCTGCGTAATGTGTTTGTTTTGGATGGATGCTTCAAGACATCATTTGCATCCTTCATTTCCCCTCCACTCAAAGTCATATATTTTCAAGGAAATATTAGACGCAAGATAATGTTCAGGAATTTTTGTTCAAATAGGAAATTGCATTTCTAGAGGAAATGCTAGTTCCTTGAATACCAACCAATGACAGCGTATAACTTTTAGAGACTTAAGAAAACTTGTAGCATTGGAATCTGGATAATTTATCAATGAAAGTGGATAGTTTAAAAAAATGTAAGATTATAAGACCTCTCTCTCTCGCCCTTAATATTTAGTTTTATTTAATACTAGCGTAACGCGGCCCGCTTCGCTGCGCCTTTCGAAGCGTATATGTAGGAACATTTTGCGTTAACTTAGTCAACCATATCCTTCGTGCTGAAAACAAATTCGAAAAGATTGGAATTCTTTCAAACAAATCGGACTAGTTGCTTTTTCGTTTATAGGTACAAATACAGCGGATATGCATATGTAAAACGGTTCGTCTTAAAAAATAATGCCTGCCACGAGTATTTCGTGTCACGTTCATACCTCTAATTTCTATAGAAAATTTTCTCAAAATTTTATTTCTATAGAAAATTTTCTCAAAATTTTATTTCTATAGAAAATTTTTCTCAAAATTTTATTTCTATAGAAAATTTTTTTCAAAATTTCATTTCTATAGAAAATTTTCCCAAAATTTTATTTCTATATATAGAAAATTGATGTAACAAGCTATCGACTTGAAACTTGGCACAAGTAGTTGTTATTGATGTAGGTCGGATCGTATTGAAAATGGGCCATATCGGACCACTTTTACGTATAGCCCCCATATTAACCGACGCTCAGATTTGGCTTACGGAGCCTCTAAGAGAGGCAAATTTCATCCGATCCGGTTGAAATTTGGTACATGGTATTAGTATATGGTCTCTCACAACCATGCAAAAATTGGTCCAAATCGGTCCATAATTATATATAGCCCCCATATAAACCGACGCTCAGATTTGGCTTACGGAGCCTCTAAGAGAAGCAAGTTTCATCCGATCCGGCTGAAATTTGGTACATGGTGTTAGTATATGATCTTTACAAAACATGCTAAAATTGGTCCACATCGGTGCATAATTTTATATAGCCCCCATATAAACCGATCCCCAGATTTGCTTTGCGGAGCCTCTAAGAGAAGCAAATTTCATCCGATCCGGCTGAAATTTGGTACATGGTGTAAGTATATGGCCTCTAATAACTACGCAAAAATTGGTCCAAATCGGTCCATAATTATATATAGCCCCCATATAAACCGATCCTCCCATTTGGCTTGCGGAGCATCTAAGAGAAGCAAATTTCATCTGATCCGGCTGAAATTTGGTACATGGTGCTAGTATATGGTCTCTAACAACCATGCAAAACTTGGTTCACATCGGTCCATAATTGTACATAGCCCCCATATAAACCTATCCCCAGATTTGGCTTGCGGAGCCTCTAAGAGAAGCAAATTCCATCCGATCCGGCTGAAATTTAGTACATGGTGCTAGTATATGTTCTCTAACAACCATGCAAAACTTGGTTCACATCGTTCCATAATTGTATATAGCCCCCATATAAACCGATCCCCAGATTTGGCTTGCGGAGTCTCTAAGAGAATCAAATTTCATCCGATCCGGCTGAAATTTAGTACATGGTGTTAGTGTACACAGAAAAAAATATCACCAAAATATTTCCAATTAAAAAGTTAATTGAAGTTGAAAATTTTTTCAATTAATAAATTAATTGATACAATTAACTTTCTAATCATGATAGAAACATTAAGTTAATTAAGTCAATGATTGAAATTTTTAAAATGTTTAATTAAAAAATTAATTGATACAATTAACTTTTTAATCAAATTCGGAAGACTAATTCAGTTAAAAAAAGTGCTGATTTTTTTTACTTTTTTAATTAAAAATGTATTTCAAACAATCATTTGTTAATCCAAATAAAAACTCTAAGCCAATCTAACTAAGTAATTAAAAATAGTTACCTTTTTAAAAATAGTTACCTTAATAAATTAATTGCGTTTTGCAATCAACATCAATTAAATTTTTAATTGAATCAATTAAAAAATTAATTGAATTTTGCTGAAAAAATCAACTAATTTTTTAATCAAGAATTTTTTCTATACCCAATTAAAACTGTGATTGATACTATCATTTTCGTGATTGAAGACATTTCAATTAAAAAATTAATTGGATCAATTAATTTGGTGATTGAATCAGAGAAAAAAATTTTTGTGTGTATGGTCTTTACACAATGCTTCACATCGGTCCATAATTGTATATAGCCCCCATATGAACCGATCCCCAGATTTGACCTCCGGAGCCCCTTAGAAGAGCAAAATTCACCCGATCCGGTTGAAATTTGATACGTGGTGTTAGTGTATGGCCCCTAACAACCATACAAACAATGGTCCATACCGGTCTAAATTATATATAACCCCCATTTAAACCGATCCCCAGATTTGACCTCCGGAGCTATTGGAGGAGCAAAATTCATCCGATCTAGTTGAAATTTGTTACGTGGTGAAATTTGGGACATTGCCCTAGTATATGGCCGCTAACAACCATGCCGAAGGTGGTCCATATCGGTCCATATGGTCTATATAGCCGATTGTCAAAATTTTATTACTATACAAAATTTTGTAAAAATTTTATTTCTATAGAAAATTTTGTCAAAATTTTATTTCTATAGAAAGTTTTATCAAAATTTTGTTTCTATAGAAAATTTTGTCAAAATTTTATTTCTATAGAAAGTTTTATCAAAATTTTATTTCTATAGAAAATTTTGTCCAAATTTTATTTCTATGGAAAATTTTGTCAAAATTTTTTTTCTATAGAAATTTTTTTCAAACTGAATTATTTACGCATTTACGTATGGACTAACTTACAATTGAGAAGACGGTGTTAAGAAGTTTTAAGATAGCTTGCCATCGGCAAGTGTTACCGCAACCCAAGTAATTCGATTGTGGATGACAGTCTTTAGTACAAGTTTCTATGCAATCCATGATGGGGGTACATGAAATTCGGCCTGGCCGAACTTATGGCCGTATATACTTGTTCTAAGTAGTAGTATGTTAGTTACTGAAGAGCAGTACGTCTGAGAAACTGGTTCCGTTACCCGGAAATGCTCGAGTAAAGGTGAATTATAGAGGTCAATCTGTTCATTGGCCGAGCACAAAAAATCTTGATCAGGGTATATAAAGAAGATAAAGAAAGAGAGAAAACGCTATTTTGATACGGATTGGCTCATTTATATGTCTGGTCCTATGCTAAAAATTTGAAATATAAAATAGATTACAAACAAACCTAGTTTTTCTACGAATATCATCATATTTTTGCCAGTGCATTTTTTTTTCTAACACAAAGGCCAAAGTAGCATTAAATCCTATTTTCTCTCTATATATATTATTAGGATAAAAGTTTTGACCTTTTTGCCTCCTTCCCCCCAGCTCACCCACAGCAACGAAGAATCATTAGAAGCATCTACAACAACAGAAAAATTGTTCTACATAAAACTGATTTTCCTAACAGAAAATCTTCTTTTGTCTTAAAGAAGAAATTTTGTTTGTATCGTCCTTTCTTTGTTGACCAGATTTGGAAAATGAAGTCTTATTATGGGGATCAAATCTCTGTGTTTGGTAAGACAATGATTGTTAATGTGTTGGTGGATGGTGGGTTTTCTTATGCTTCAATGATATGTAGATATCTAAAGATATGTTCGAGAATGTTACAGGTAAACTATCAGTATCATGTGTTTGTGAGAATACATGCAGATGGAAGGGAGTGTCTATTTGTGTGGTTAAGTGGCTTTTTGTCGATAGATATTAGTTGAATCTTCTTACAGATAGTTCTTACAGTGGTATCAAGGGTGAAACATGTGAAATATGAAATGAAAGTTACTAAAAGTTCATCTAATTCAGAGTTTTTTTTCGTATCAAATTTTGTAAGTGACTGTGCACTTTTTGTGCCACTTTTATTAGAAGCGTTCAAAGATAAAGTTGGTTATGACAAATAACACTTTTTTGGGGTTTCTAACCTACTGTGATTTTTTTATATTCCATATGATTTTTTTTTCTCCCACTAACACATAACATTGAAATTGATGCCAAAATATTCTAGAAGGAAACTTTTTGTTACTCCATTTTTTTCCATACCTCAGCCTTATTTGCTTATTCTCCGAGTCTCTTCTTATTTCGCAAAACATTCCCTAAAACAGTTGACTATAAGGAATGCCAAATACAGGAGAAAAAAATAATCAAATGTTTTTTTGTGAAATAAAAAATATCGTAAAACAAACTCCGTAACAGATGTTACCTTACGAGTCCTTAACAACATGACTTTCTTTTACGAAAGTAGGAGATTTCAATTTTTTGTTTCTTTTATTGTAGTGCAACTCTACAAACTAACTAGACCTAAAAGTGTGAGATACCAAGAAGATGCCAGAAAACAGGATGTCTTTTACATTTCACATAACTGCCAAGTAATCCTATTAGACAGACTTAGATAACTGCGATGGCATAGAAGCCTCAGGTTTCCTTTTTGCATTAGACTAAATGCTTTGCTAAGGCAATAAGAAAGTTTTTCATCGACATTTCTTGATGAAAGTAAGGTACGTAGTACTAAGCCAACTAAAGCAAAATGGGCAAAACATGTTTGTTTGCTCTTAGAAGGATTGGTGGTTCATATGAGTTTTGGTCTTTGCAAAAATGAAATGTATGAAAGTAATGTCTTGCCTAATACCCGAAAAGGAATTTTGCATGGTCTCTAGTCGAAATAGGTTCTTGAAGCCATACAGTAAATGTTTCTCTCCAACTAAGAGGTACTTCAGTTTTCCATATATATAGAAATAAGATGTTGATAAAATTTTCTATAGAAATAAAATTTTTATAAAATTTTCTATAGAAACAACATTTTGACAAAATTCTCTATAGAAATAACATTTTGACAAAATTTTCTATAGAAATGAAATTTAGACAAAATTTTCTATAGAATTACAATTTTTACAAAATTTTCTATAGAAACAACATTTTGACAAAATTCTCTATAGAAATAACATTTTGACAAAATTTTCTATAGAAATGAAATTTAGACAAAATTTTCTATAGAAATAAAATTTTGACAAAATTTTCTACAGAAATAAAATTTTGACAAAATTTTCTACAGAAATAAAATTTTGACAAAGTTTTCTATAGAAATAAAATTTCGACAAAATTGTCTAAAGAAATAAAATTCTAACAAATTTTTTTAAAGAAATATTATTTTGACAAAATTTTCTGTAGACATCAAATTTTGATTAAATTTCCTATACAAATAAAATTTTGACAAAAATGTCTTAAGAAATAAAATTCTAAACAATATTTTTTAAGAAATATAATTTTGATAAAATTTGTTGTAGACATCAAATTTTGATAAAATTTTCCATAAAAATCAAATTTTGTAAACATTTTCTATAGAAATAAAATGTTGACAAAATTTTCTATAGAAATAAAATTTTGACAAAATTCATCAAATTTTGATAAAATTTTCTATAAAAATAAAATTTTGTCAACATTTTCTATAGAAACAAAATGTTGACAAAATTTTCTATAGAAATAAAATTTTGACAAAATTTTCTATAGAAATATAATTTTGATAAAATTTTCTATAGAAATAAAATTTTGACAAAATTTTTTATTGAAATAAGATTTCATAGAAAAATTTGAAAAAAATAAAATTTGGACAAAATTTTCTATAAAAACAAAATTGTGACAAAATTACCTAAAGAAATAAAATGTTGACAAAAATTTCTATAGAAATACAATTTTGAGAAAATTTTCTATAGAAATACAATTTTGAAAGAATTTTCTATAAAAATAAAATTTTGACAAAATTTTCTATAGAAATAAAATTTTGAGAAAACTTTCTATAGAAATAAAATTTTGCGAAAATTTTTTATAGAAATAAAATTTTGAGAAAATTTTCTTTTGAAGTACAATTTTGACAAAAGTTTCTATAGGTTAGGTTAGGATAGGTTAGGTGGCAGCCCGATGTATCAGGCTCACTTAGACTATTCAGTCCATTGTGATACCAAATTCGTGAAAAGTTTCTATAAAAATAAAAAAATATTTTCTATAGAACAAAAATTTTGAAAAAATTTTGTATAGACATCAAATTTTGATAAAATTTTCTATAACAATAAAATTTTGACAAAATTTTCTATAAAAATATAATTTTGAAAAAATTTTCTGTAGACATCAAATTTTGATAAAATTTTCAAAAAAATAAAATTTCGACAAAATTTTCTATAGGAAAATAATTTTGAAAAATTTTTTATAGAAATTAAATTGTGAGAAAAAAGCCTATAGAAATAAAATTTTGAGAAAATAAAAATATAATACTGACAAAATTTTCAATTGAAATAAAATGTGGACAAAATTTTCAATTGAAATAAAATGTGGAAACATTTTTGACAAAATTAGCTATAGAAATAAAACTTTGACAAAATCTTCTATAGAAATAAAATTTGTGGTACAAATAAAAGTTTGACAAATTTTTCTATAGAAATACAATTTTGACAAAATTTTTTATAGAAATAAAATTTTCATAAAAAAATTTCATAGAAAAATTTGAAAAAAAAAATAAATTTTTAACAAAATTTGCTATAAAAATAAAATTTTGACAAAATTTTCTATAGAAATACAATTTTGAGAAAATTTTCTATAGAAATACAATTTTGAAAGAATTTTCTATAAAAATAAAATTTTGACAAAAATTTCTATAGGTATAAAATTTTTTCAAAATTTTCTATAGAAATGAAATTTTGAGAAAATTTTCTATAGAAATAAAATTTTGATAACATTTTCTACAGAAATAAAATTTTGACAAAGTTTTCTATAGAAATAAAATTTGAAAAAATTTCCTATAGAAATAAAAATTTGACAAAATTTTCTTTATAAATAAAGTTTTAACAAAATTTTTTCTAAAAATAAAATTTTGTCAAAATTTTCTATACAAATAAAATTTTGACAAAATTGTCTAAAAAATAAAATTCTAAAAATTTTTTTTAAAGAAATATAATTTTGACAAAATTTTTTGTGGACATCAAATTTTGAAAAATTTTTTTGCATGGGTGTTTGAGGCCATATATTAACACCACATACCAAATTTGAACCGAATCGGTTGAATTTTGCTTCTCCACGAGGCTCCGGAGGTCAAATCTGGGTTGTTAGAGACCATATACTAACGTCATGTACCAAATTTCAGCCGGATCGGATGAAATTTGCTTCTCTTAGAGGCTCCGGATATCAAATCTGGTGATCGGTTTATAGGGGGCTATATAAAGGGTGATTTGTTAAGAGCTTGATAACTTTTTTTTTAAAAAAAACGCATAAAATTTGCAAAATCTCATAGGTTCTTTATTTGAAACGTTAGATTGGTCCATGACATTTACTTTTTGAAGATAATTTTATTTAAATGTTGACCGCGGCTTCGTCTTAGGTGGTCCATTCGGAAAGTCCAATTTTGGGCAACTTTTTCGAGCATTTCGGCCGGAATAGCCCGAATTTCTTCGGAAATGTTGTCTTCCAAAGCTGGAATAGTTGCTGGCTTATTTCTGTAGACTTTAGACTTGACGTAGCCCCACAAAAAATAGTCTAAAGGCGTCAAATCGCATGATCTTGGTGGCCAACTTACCGGTCCATTTCTTGAGATGAATTGTTCTCCGAAGTTTTCCCTCAAAATGGCCATAGAATCGCGAGCTGTGTGGCATGTAGCGCCATCTTGTTGAAACCACATGTCAACCAAGTTCAGTTCTTCCATTTTTGGCAACAAAAAGTTTGTTAGCATCGAACGATAGCGATCGCCATTCACCGTAACGTTGCGTCCAACAGCATCTTTGAAAAAATACGGTCCAATGATTCCACCAGCGTACAAACCACACCAAACAGTGCATTTTTCGGGATGCATGGGCAGTTCTTGAACGGCTTCTGGTTGCTCTTCACTCCAAATGCGGCAATTTTGCTTATTTACGTAGCCATTCAACCAGAAATGAGCCTCATCGCTGAACAAAATTTGTCGATAAAAAAGCGGATTTTCTGCCACTGATTTTGGTAATAAAATTCAATGATTTGCAAGCGTTGCTCGTTAGTAAGTCTATTCATGATGAAATGTCAAAGCATACTGAGCATCTTTCTCTTTGACACCATGTCTGAAATCCCACGTGATCTGTCAAATACTAATGCATGAAAATCCTAACCTCAAAAGAATCACCCTTTATAATTATTGACCGATGTGGACCAATTTTTGCATGGTTATTAGAGACTATATAATAACACCATGCACCAAATTTCAGCCGGATCGGATGAAATTTGCTTCTCTTAGAGGATCGGCAAGCCAAATTTGGGGGTCCGTTTATATGGGGGCTATACGTAAAAGTGGACCGATATGGCCCATTTGCAATACCATCCGACCTACATCAATAACAACTACTTGTGCCAAGTTTCAAGTCGATAGCTTGTTTCGTTCGGAAGTTAGCGTGATTTCAACAGACGGACGGACATGCTCAGATCGACTCAGAATTTCACCACGACCTAGAATATATATACTTTATGGGGTCTTAGAGCAATATTTCGATGTGTTACAAACGGAATAACTTTGTCATTGCTCTGGAGGGTATAATAAAATATTGACAACATTTTCAATTGCAACAAAATGTGGACAACATTTTGACAAAATTCGCCATAGAGATAAAACTTGGACAAAATCTTCTATAGAAATAAAATTTTTGTTGTTTTTGTTTTATTTCAGCTTAAAACCATGCATTGACTAAACTACAAGTGTAGCCTAACCAACAGAGGAAAATATGGTTTGTCAAATTTATTTGGGCAAAGCCCTATAGACTGCAAGATGGTTGGATGGACGCAAAACTATTATCATTGTTATTATAATTATCAGAATAATTTCAGGCAGTTCATTAAACCCAACAATGAACCACACTTGAACCTTCCGAAAAAAGGTTTTACATGATAGCCGGCTTATGCCGAAATAAATTCGTACAAACATATCTCTTTTCCGTTGCCACCGCCAAATCATCGATTTGAGTGCAGTTGGCTGGGTTTATTTTGAGAGTGCTTCCTCTTCTTTCATTCGTTTTGTTTTGTTATTGTTGGCTTTGTTCACTTGTGGTAATTCCGAAACGTGCGTCCATCCAACCATCTTGCAGTCTATAGGGCTTTGCCCCAATAAATTTGACAAACATTCTTTTCCTCTGTTGGTTAAGCTACTCTTGTAGTTTAGTCAACACAATGGTTTTAAAGTTGAGATCAAAACAACAAATATGATTGAAGTACAAACCCACAATAAAAAACAAAACACGAAGTTAGAGCAAGCACGCTCAAAATAAACCTAGCCAATTGCACTCAAATCGATGATTTGATGGTGGCAAAGGAAAAGAGAAATGTTTGTATGAATTTATTTCGGCATAAGCCGGTTATGATAAAACCTTTTTTCCTAAACAAATAAAAAATTGACAAAATTTTCTATGGAAATAAAATTTTTAGAAAACTGTTTATAGAAAAAAAAATTTCAGAAAATTTTCTATGGAAATAAATTTTTGACAAATCTAACAAGTCTAAAATGATTCTAAAGATTACATTTTATTTCCGACATTTTTTGATTTGGAATAGCAAAATTAAAAAAACAAAAATATAATATGCAAAAATATAGCCATTTACTTTGTTGCATTACATATTATTCACCCTATGTAGTCTTATATAGGACTCATTTAAAAAATCTTTATTCTTCACCCGAAATTTCGTCAAAATTTGGTAGAATCATTGAATACTATGCGATTTGGACTGTATAGAAGATATGATAAAATTGCTGCGCCTGAGTCTTGGTATTTCTCTATGATTCCATTATAATTTATTCCCGTAGCTAATTTGAATTAAATGAAATGTTAAAATGTTATAAAGTTTAGCAAATGATTTTTTATTTTAAATTATGTTGTTACACATAAATTATCAAACTTGCCCTTCCATTTCTACAAATTTCCTCCAAACGATTCTTGGTCCCCGTATTTTACTACATATTACCCTTTATGACCACAAAACCAAAAATTCACTTACATGCATTTCTATTTTCCCCCGAAACAGTTGTGAAGAATGTGCAATTTCATATCACATATTTTCGACTTGAACTAATTCCAATTTTACCACTTTTTTTCTGACATGTCATTTTATCTTCAAAAAGTATCTTCATATTTTGGTTTTGCAATTTCACTTCGTTTTTTTCTGAATTTTTCTTTTCAATGAAGAAAACTAAGCATATGAACATTTCCTGTCTAAAGGAAAAAAAAAATAAAAATCGATTTTCTGGTTTGTTTTTGTCACAATGGCAAATCGGAAAAATCTAAGAAAAACCCGAAAGATTCCAATACTGTAATATTTTTGTTGCTTCAGGCTGTATTAGTTGTTCATGGTGTTTTTTTTTCTGTAGCAAGTTAACCATTGCCAAACCTCAAAAACCGGAAGTTTGCCGAACAAAATCCAATCACGGAAATTGATTATTGGCATAGTCACCAATATTCGTTGTATTCGTAAAGCTAGACTTGTACGTAGACAAATACACTAACATACATGCGGACAAGTAAACACATATAAACTATTAGATACTATATTGCCAAGCACGCATACACACATACACATATGAGTGAAGATACGAGCAGTGAGATAGACAACAATATAGACACTCAAACACACATACATATGTAATTGTACAAACTTATATATAGAAATGTATAAAAGACTTTGGTCTAGTTTTTTTTTGGAGATATAAATACAAATATAATTTGGTATTGTTATATGGGCAATTCCATAAGGTTTTCCTTTCGTTCACCGTAGAATTAAATGTGTAAGATATTCTCGTTTCTATTTGTAGCACATCGGCATAAAACTTTTTCAATAATTTCAATTACAAGATTGCAAAAAATATGTCCGTCCGTCTCATGCAATCAGGCTAGGCCTCCAAATACGAGTCAGAAAATCAACGATATTTTTTTTTGTTTGATTCTGTCCATATGGCCAAGTCTTTTTGTTTTCTCATCGGTCCATCGGGCCATTAAGGCCTTGCAAAAAAGGGAATGCAAACAAACTTTGGCATTTAGCTTTTTGAAATTTATTTCGGGAAGAGGAGCAAAATCGGATCAAAACCAATGAAGTTTACACGGGCTTGTCATAGGAAAATTGATAAGTTCTTATATCTCCGTGTGTTAAAATCACGCTAACTTCCAAAGGAAACAAACTTGAAAGTTGGGGCAAATAGTTGTTATTGATGTAGGTCACGTTCTATTACAAATGGGACCACTTTTGGGTATAGCCCCCATATTAACAAATCCCCAGATTTCTTGTGCCTCCTGGAAGAGATGTGATTTCAGTATATGCACTAATATAGTTGGATAATTATGTGTAGCTTTCATATATCGGATTTGATTTCTTGAGCCTCATTGAGGACCAGATTTAATCAGTTCCGTTTGGAATTTGGTGTATGGTGGCAATATACTCCCTCTAACTGCCATGCAAACTTTGGACCGTATCCGTTAATAATTATAGATGGACCCTCCATATAAATCGATGTGCCCTTTTTTATTTAACGTAGACTCCATATGGACTAACTCACAATTTTGGAAGTCAATAATAAGAAGCCGTCGAATACCTTGCCCCCGTTCTGGTTATTTAGTTTTTTTGTACTTGTTCTGTTTTTATGTAAAAAAAAATTGGGCAATAAATCTACATCAGCCGAGAGATGAATCGGTTCACTTTTCAAATATATTTTGAATTAACTTCAAGTCCATATTATAAAGACGCTTTTTACTTGCATCATCGTTTAGTTTATACTTAAAGTCGAGCCTGAATTTGGAAGCTTAAGTTGCGTTTAACGCCTTTCTAAAGGACTTTGTTTCCACTTTAAAATCAAATGTGTGTGTTTCCTAGTATTTCTTTTAATTTGTATGTCCATCTGTCTACCTGATCATTTTCCCAGTTAGTCCTTCTATTGGGCCTTCCCTCTGTCCTTAATAATAGATTTTTATACCCTCCACCATACACTGAAAAAAATATTTACGTGATATTAAAGATTACGCAACCTCAATTTTATGATGCGCAATTTACACACTATTAAGGACAATTTTCTTTAAGATAATGATATTTTAATTAAAATAAAGTTTATAATTTTTGCTTCAAAAATTTTTTTCATTAAATTTAGGACAAATATTTTGAAAATTTGCGTCCCCTCGTTAAAATTGCATGTCACTAACCTAAGGAAATTTTTCCTTAAGGTAAACAAACACGTTTTTGATTTAAAGAAATCGTCCTTAAATTAGCTGAAATATTGTATCTTTAGATTTAAGATAAAAACGCTACAAATATAGGCTAAGACTTATTTTAAGGATTTAGCATCTTTGGTTTAAAGTTTTTTTGCAATTAAGAAAATATTTTTTACTTCGAAGTATCCGTCATAATTTGGATTTTTAAACTGGCGTTTGTTTGTACGTGAATAGCTTTATTAATATACCGGAAAAATAGAATTAAAATTCGAGAAATAAGATCTGTATCCTAGTTTTATTTTTATAGATCCTAGACTTAAAGCCAGATAGGTCGCAAAAAAAAATTTCCTTATTTTAAAGAACCCGCATCTTTGGCTCGTAATCAATACCAAAATCCTTAAAGGAATGTCAAAATCTTTGGATCCAAGTAAACTTTTTTTGAGTGTAGGATGGGGGTATATTAACTTTTTCATTCCGTTTGTAACACATCGAAATATTGCTCTAAGACCCCATAAAGTATATATATTCTGGGTCATGGTGAAATTCTGAGTCGATCTGAGCATGTCCGTCCGTCTGTTGAAATCACGCTAACTTCCGAACGAAACAAGCTATCGACTTGAAACTTGACACAAGTAGTTGCTATTGATGTAGGTCGGATGGTATTGCAAATGGACATATAGCCCCCATATAAAAGGACCCCCCTATTTGGGTTGCGGGGACTCTAAAGGAAGCAAATTTCATCCGATTCGGCTGAAATTTGGTACATGGTGTCAGCATATGATCTCTAACAAACATGCAAAAATTGGTCCACATCGGTAATTATATATAGCCCCCATATAAACCGATCCCCCTATTTGGCTTGCGGAGCCTCTAAGAGAAGAAAATTTCATCCGATCCGGCTGAAATTTGGTACATGGTGTAAGTAACGGGTTGGCTGACCCGGTCTGACACATAGATGGCGTCGCTAGTATTAAATGCATATTATTTTTATATAGTACCAACCTTCAAATGATTCGTGATTTGACATATGTAAGTCAATTTGTTTGTGAGATAGATCGTCTTTTGTGAAGCAACTTTTGTTATTGTGAAAAAAAATGGAAAAAAAGGAATTTCGTGTTTTGATAAAATACTGTTTTCTGAAGGGAAAAAATACGGTGGATGCAAAAACATGGCTTGGTAATGAGTTTCCGGACTCTGCCCCAGGGAAATCAACAATAATTGATTGGTATGCAAAATTCAAGCGTAGTGAAATGAGCATGGAGGACGGTGAACGCAGTGGACGCCCGAAAGAGGTGGTTACCGACGAAAACATCAAAAAACAAGTATATACAGCACTAAGTTCGGCCGGGCCGAATCTTAAATACCCACCACCATGAACCAAATATTAGGGTTTCCTTTGAAATTTCAGGAGGGCTTGAGGACACTTCCCGAAAATAATAAATATGAGGACTGTATCAGATTCTGGATTTATAAGAACCATTTTGGTTTGAGGTTTAGAGGAATCATTAACATCTCTTGTAAGTGTGCAAGAAAATTATAAAATAACGTCTTGATTTGAAATCTTAAATCTGTAGAAGTAAAATCTGGAAATTTAACATTGAGTTTCAAGCAATTTTCATGATCACTGCGCCTTCTACACCCTCAAGAAGTGAAGTCGGTCTATATCGAGGCATTACCAAATGGACCGATAAAAACTTAATCCGATACACGTTTTTGTGAGCCTAAAATACCAGACTATTTACAATTTCAGGCAAATCAGATAAAAACTACGGTTTCTAGAAACCCAAGGAGTTAAATCGGGAGATCGTTCTTATGGGGGCTATACTAAAATATGGACCGATACTCACCGTTTTCGGCACATCTCTTTATGACCCGAAAATACCTATAGATTTCCAATTTCATGCAAATAGGATAAAAACTTCGGATTCTCGAAGCCCAAGAAGTAAAATCGGGAAATCGGTCTATATGGGGGCTATACCAAAATATGGACCGATACTCACCATTTTCGGCAGACCTCTTTATGGTCCTAAAATACCTCTAGATTTCCAATTTCAGTCAAATTGGATAAAAACTACGGTTTCTATAAGCCCAAGAAGTAAAATCGGGAGATCGGTCTATACGGGGGCTATACCAAAATATGGACCGATACTCACAATTTTTGGCACACGTATTTGTAGTCCTACAATAGCTCTAGATTTCCAATTTCAGGTAAATTGAATAAAAACTGCGGTTTCTATAAGCCCAAGAAGTAAAATCGGGAGATCGGTCTATATGGGGGCTATACCAAAACACGGACCGATACTCACAATTTTTGGCACACGTATTTGTGGTCCTACAATACCTCTAGATTTCCAATTTCAGGTAAATTGTATAAAAACTGCGGTTTCTATAAGCCCAAGAAGTAAAATCGGGAGATCGGTCTATATGGGGGCTATACCAAAATATGGACCGATACTCACCATTTTTGGCACACCTCTTTATGGTCATAAACGACCTCTAGATTTCAAATTTCAGGCAAATTGGATAAAAACTACGATTTATATAAGCCCAAGACCCCAAATCGGGAGGTCGGTTTATATGGGGACTATATCAAAACCTGGACCGATATAGCCCATCTTCGAACTTGACCTGCCTGCAGACAAAAGACGAGTTTGTGCAAAATTTCAGCACGATTGCTTCATTATTGAAGACTGTAGCGTGATTACAACAGACAGACTGACGGACAGACGGACATCGTTATATCGTCTTAGAATTTCTCCCTGATCGGAAATCGATATTTCGATGTGTTACAAACGGAATGACAAACTTATTATACCCCCGTCACCATTCTATGGTGGAGGGTATAAAAATCCACAAAATGATTTTGAATGACCGTAAAATGAAGTTGATCGAGATAGCAGAGGCCTTAAAGATATCAAAGGAACGTGTTGGTCATATCATTCATCAATATTTGGATATGCGGAAGCTCTGTGCAAAATGGGTACCGCGCGAGCTCACATTTAACCAAAAACAACAACATGTTGATGATTCTGAGCGTTGTTTGCAGCTGTTAACTCGTAATACACCCGAGTTTTTCCGTCGATATGTGACAATGGATGAAACATGGCTCCATCACTACACTTCTGAGTCCAATCGACAGTCGGCTGAGTGGACAGCGACCGGTGAACCATCTCCGAAGCGTGGAAAGATTCAAAAGTCCGCTGGCAAAGTAAGGGCCTCTGTTTTTTGGGATGCGCATGGAATAATTTTTATCGATTATCTTGAGAAGGGAAAAACCCTCAACAGTGACTATTATATGGCGTTATTGGAGCGTTTGAAGGACGAAATCGCGGCAAAACGGCCCCTTATGAAGAAGGAGAAAGTGTTGTTCCACCAAGACAACGCACCGTGCCACAAGTCATTGAGAACGATGGCAAAAATTCATGAATTAGGAATTTTCTCTTGGAAATAGGAATTTTGACTAAATTTTCTATAGAAATAAAATTTTGACTAAATTTTCTATAGAAATAAAATTTTGAGATTTTTGAAAAGAAAAAAGTGTTGTTCCACCAAGACAACGCACCGTGCCACAAGTCATTGAGATCGATGGCAAAAATTCATGAATTGGGCTTCGAATTGTTTTCCCACCCACCGTATTCTCCAGATCTGGCCCCCAGCGACTTTTTCTTGTTCGCAGACCTCAAAAAGATGCTCGCAGGGAAAAAATTTGGCTGCAATGAAGAGGTGATCGCCGAAACTGAGGCGTATTGTGAGACAAAAACCGAAGGAGTACTACCAAAATGCTATCAAAAAATTGGAAGGTCGTTATAATCGTTGTATATATAACAAGTAAGGAAAGTCTAAAGTCGGGCGGGGCCGACTATATTATACCCTGCACCACTTTGTAGATCCAAATTTTCGATACCATATCACATCCGTCAAATGTGTTGGGGGCTATATATAAAGGTTTGTCCCAAATACATACATTTAAATATCACTCGATCTGGACAGAATTTGATAGACTTCTACAAAATCTATAGACTCAAAATTTAAGTCGGCTAATGCACTAGGGTGGAACACAATGTGGAACAGGGTATAAATATGGGAAACATTTAAATCTGAAGCAATTTTATGGAAACTTCGCAAAAGTTTATTTATGATTTATCGCTCGATATATATGTATTAAAAGTTTAGGAAAATTAGAGTCATTTTTACAACTTTTCGACTAAATAGTGGCGATTTTACAAGGAAAATGTTGGTATTTTGACCATTTGTGTCGAAATCAGAAAAACATATATATGGGAGCTATATCTAAATCTGAACCGATTTTAACCAAATTTGGCACGCATAGCTACAATGCTAATTCTACTCTATGTGCAAAATTTTAACTAAATCGGAGCAAAAAATTGGCCTCTGCGGTCATATGAGTGTAAATCTGGCGAAAGCTATATATGGGAGCTATATCTAAATCTGAACCGATTTCAACCAAATTTGGCACGCATAGCTACAATGCTAATTCTACTCCCTGTGCAAAATTTAAACTATTTCGGAGTTAAAAATTTGCCTCTGTGGTCATATGAGTGTAAATCGGGCGAAAGCTATATATGGGAGATATATCTAAATCTGAACCGATTTCTACCAAATTTGGCACGCATAGCCACAATGCTAATTCTACTCCCTGTGCAAAATTTCAACTGAATCGGAGCTAAAGATTGGCCTCTGTGGTCATATGAGTGTAAATCGGGCGAACGATATATATGGGAGCTATATCTAAATCTGAACCGATTTGGCTGATATTTTGCGAGTTTTTCGAGACTCATAAAATATTCGGATGTACGGAATTTGAGGGAGATCGGTTGATATACACGCCAATTATGACCAGATCGGTGAAAAATATATATGGAAGCTATATCTAAATCTGAACCGATTTTTTCCAAAATCAATAGGGATCGTCTTTGAGCCGAAACAGGACCCTGTACCAAATTTTAGGACAATCGGACTAAAACTGCGAGCTGTACTTTGCACACAAAAATACATCAACAGACAGACAGACAGACGGACAGACATACAGTCAGACAGACAGACAGACGGACATCGCTAAATCGACTCAGAATTTAATTCTAAGACGATCGGTATACTAAACGATGGGTCTCAGACTTTTCCTTCTTGGCGTTACATACAAATGCACAAACTTATTATACCCTGTACCACAGTAGTGGTGAAGGGTATAAAAAATGTGTTTTTCTTTGTTAAACCGGGGACTTATCAGCCAGCCTGTTATATTTGAATTCAGAGCTTTATACAGCTCCCAAATAAATTTGATGGATTTGAGATGGTACTAAAAATTTTGAACTACGCAGTGGTGAAGGATATAATATAGTCAGCCCCACCCGCCTTCATATTGTTGTTTGTTCTTTCTGAATTGTCTCATATTAGTTAAGGTTAATAACTGTGTATGTGCTTCACACATAGTTAAATGATGGTGTGAGTGTGAGTGTGTGTGCCTGTGCGAGTGTATGGTTGAAAATAGAAATAAGTTCAATGGTATTTTGCTTGGTTAGTTCAAAGATGCATTGAAATTCCCCAGAGAGAGAAAAAAATTATCCACATGAGTTTTTTTTAGCTACGACTGCAATTTCATGTGGCGCGCCTGATTTATAACTTTTCAACTTTTTTTTTGCCGTAGGTTTTGTTTCTTCACATATCCTGGATATGGTGAAACTAAAAACATATATGGGTGCATATGAGTATGTGCCTTTGAGTAAATGTTTGCTTGTGTCGCTGCTATTGTTTGAGATCTGCATGTGTATTTATGGAACATTCTCTTATACACACACATTCAGTTATAAATACTCACATTCACATAAAGTGTGGTGCGTTTAAATTTTACTGTCGCTTATATAGACGAAAAAAAAAACAAACAATTTCGGGGAGTCTATCCTTGCATCACCACTTTAACCAATATGGCAGAGTTGACAACGTCAGCTTACACTCAAACTACTATTTGCCATTCTTTGCTATAAAGAACTCTCGTTGAAATGTTTATTTGGTGAAATTGGCATTTTTATGTCGTTGAAAATATTTTAAGGCTGCTTCAGTTTGAAAATTCCAAATTGGAATATTTTCGTATATACCTCGATCAATAGATTGTTTATGTATGGCTTTTGTTATAATTTTCATGTGGTATTTGTTAAAGTATTTATGCTACTGGTGTTTTGGATATTTAGACAAATTTTTTCTTCTTGTATAGAAAATATTTTTTTTGTTTGGAAGAATGAACATAATTTATTTTAAGGGAAAACGATAACTAAATTCCAGCTATTGGTAACATTTTCTGAGAGGGAGAGTTCGAGTTTTTATATGTATTTGTATATCTTCAAGGTTAGTATAATCGAATTAACTGATATATAATGGAATAAAATTGGTAGAAAATGCTGAAAATAATGACGATGTGTGTTCTTCTGTATAGCTTAAGTGAATGCGTAAAATGTTGCTATGCAGTATTATTGCGTTGATTTAAGTTAGAATTTCTGAAGAGAAGAAATAAGGGTTTGGGCTATGGACTGATTTTCCATCCCGATTGAGGGACTTGTCTAAAGAAACGGCCCTACTTGGAGAAGAAACAAAGGCTTGAGATCATTGTTGCCACTTGAGCCAAAAATAATCTAATAAAATTTAAAGAAAATTTTACCAAAAATCAACTAACAAATAAAAAATCTTATTTTGAGGTATTGGATCAAACTTTTGTGGTGGCAAAAACTTTCTTCAAAAGAAAGGCTTGAGTTCATGGTTGCTACTTGAGACAAAAATAATCTACGAAAATTTAAAGAAAATTTTATCAAAAACAACCAACAAATAAAATAAATCTTATTTTGCAGTATTGGATCAAACTTTTGTGGTGAAAAATTTTTTCTCCAAAAGAAAGGCTTGAGATTATGGTTGCCCAAAAATAATCTACCAAAATTTAAAGAAAATTTTATCAAAAACAACTACCAAATAAAAAGAAATCTTATTTTGCAATATTGGATCAAACTTTTGTGGTGAAAAAATTTTTCTTCAAAACAAATAGGTTTTTATTTTATTTTAGAAGTGGGATAATTAATTTGAGTGTATTTCATGTGGTATCCTTTGAATTGTTAGTGCGTCGAAGTTTTAAATATTTTTAATTTGAACCAACAAGAGAAAGTTACTACTTTTAAAAAACGAAATTTTGATAGTATGGCCAAAAATAAATTTTTTTTTAAAGATATAGACATTATAAAAATAAAGAATAAAATTTTATATTTATAAAAAAATTTGATACAATTTTGTTTCTTTTTTATAGCCAATTTTGCCAAAATTTTATTTCTTTATAAAAATTTTTCAAAATTAGTTCTATTGAAAATTTTGTCAAAATTTATTTTTTTTTAATTTTTTGTGAAAATTTTGTCAACATTTTATTTCTATAGAAAATATTGTCAAAATTTTAATTCTAATGAAATTTTTGTCAAAATGTTAGTTCTAAAGAAATTTCGTCAAAATTTAATTTATTAAAAATTTTTTTGTGAAAATTTTGTCAAAATTGTATTTCTGTAGAAAATGTTGTCAAAATTTTAATTCTAAAGAAATGTTTGGCAAAATTTTAGTTCTAAAGAAATTTTTGTCAAAATTTTAGTTCTAACAAAATATTTGTCAAAATTTTATTTCTATAGAAAATTTTTTCAAAATTTTATTTTTACAGGGAAATTATCTAAAATTTGGGTCTTGTAGAAAATTTTGTCAACATTTTATTTCTATAGAATATTTTGTCAAAATTTTATTTCTTAGAAAATTCTTTCAAATGGTGTTTCTTTTTTATAGCCAATTTTACCAAAATTTTATTATACCCTCCATCATAGGATGAGGGTATATTAACTTTGTCATTCCGTTTGTAACACATCGAAATATTGCTCTAAGACCCCATAAAGTATATATATTCTGGGTCGTAGTGAAATTCTGAGTCGATCTAAGCATGTCCGTCCGTCCGTCCGTCCGTCTGTTGAAATCACGCTAACTTCCGAACGAAACAAGCTATCGACTTGAAACTTGGCACAAGTAGTTGTTATCGATGTAGGTCGGATGGTATTGAAAATGGGCCATATCGGTCCACTTTTACGTATAGCCCCCATATAAAGGGACCCTCAGATTTGGCTTGTGGAGCTTCTAACAGAAGCATATTTCATCCGATCCGGCTGAAATTTCGTATATGGTGTTGGTATATGGTCTCTAACAACCATGCAAAAATTGGTCCACATCGGTCCATAATTATATATAGCCCCCATATAAACCGATCCCCAGATTTGGCTTGCGGAGCCTAAAAGAGAAGCAAATTTCATCCGATCCGGCTGAAATTTGGTACATGGTGTTGGTATATGGCCTCTAACAACCATGCAAAAATGGGTCCACATCGGTCCATAATTATATATAGCCCCCATATAAACCGATCCCCAGATTTGGCTTGCGGAGCCTCAAAGAGAAGAAAATTTCATCCGATCCGGCTGAAATTTGGTACATGATGTTGGTATATGGTCTCTAACAACCATGCAAAAATTGGTCCATATCGGTCCATAATTATATATAGCCCCCATATAAACCGATCCCCAGATTTGGCTTGCGGAGCCTCAAAGAGAAGCAAAATTCATCCGATCAGGCTGAAATTTGGTACATGATGTTGGTATATGGTCTCTAACAACCATGCAAAAATTGGTCCACATCGGTCCATAATTATATATAGACCCCATATAAACCGATCTCCAGATTTGGTTTGCGAAGCCTCAAAGAGAAGCAAATTGCATCCGATCCGGCTGAAATTTGGTACATGGTTTTGGTATATGGTCTCTAACAACCGTGCAAAAATTGGTCCACATCGGTCCATAATTATGTATAGCCCCCATATAAACCGATCCCCAGATTTGGCTTGCGAAGTCTCCAAGAGAAGCAAATTTCATCCAATCCGGTTGTAATTTGGAACATGCTGTTAGTATATGATCTTTAACCACCGTGCCAGAATTGGTCCATATCGGTCCATAATTATATATAGCCCCCATATAAAACGTTCTCCAGATTAGACCTCCGGAGCCTCTTGGAGGAGCAAAATTCATCCGATCCGGTTCAAATTAGGAACGTGGTGTTAGTATATGGTCTCTAACAACCATACCAAAATTGGTCCAATCACACAAAAATTGGTCCATATCGGTTCATAATCATGGTTGCCACTAGAGCCAAAAATAATCTACCAAAATTTTATTTCTATAGAAAATTTTGTCAAAATTTTATTTCTAGATAAAATTTTGTTAAATTTTTATTAAAATTTTCATCATTGTCAAAATTTTATTTCTATAGAAAATTTTGTTCAAATTTTATTCGGTTCATAATCATGGTTGCCACTCGAGCCAAAAATAATTTACCAAGATTTTATTTCTATAGAAAATTTTGTCAAAAGTTTATTTCTATAGAAAATTTTGTTAAAATTTTATTTCCGTAGAAATTTTTGTCAACATTTTCTTTCTATAGCAAATTTTGCCAAAATTTTTATTTCTATAGAAAATTTTGTGAAAATTTTATTTCTATAGAAAATTTTGTTAAAATTTTATTTCTGTAGAAAATTTTGTCAAAATTTTATGTCTACTTTGTCAAACTGAATTATAACGTATTGGATCGATCTTTTTTGATTTAATATATACCACGTATGGACTTACATACAATTTAGAAGATGGTGTTAGGAGGTTTTAAGATACCTTGCCATCGGCAAGCCTTACCGCAACTTAAGTAATTCGATTCTGGATGGCAGTGTTTAGAAGAAGTTTCTACGCAATCCATGATGGAGGGTACATAAGCTTTGGCCTGGCCGAACTTACGGCCGAATATATTTGTTTCTATATAAAGAATTTTCAAAATTAGTTCTATTGAAAATTTTGTCAAAATTTAATTTATTTAAATATTTTTTGTGAAAATTTTGTCAAAATTTTATTTCTATAGAAAATGTTGTCAAAATTTTAATTCTAAAGAAATTTTTGTCAAAATTTTAGTTCTAAAAAATTTTTTGTCAAAATTTTATTTCTATAGAAAATTTTGTCAAAATTTTATTTTTACAGAAAAATTTACTAAAATTTGGGTTTTGTAGAATATGTTGTCAAAATTTTATTTCTATAGAATGTTTTGTCAAAATTTTTTCCTACTGAAAATTATGTCAAAATTTTATTTCTATAGAAAATTTTGACAAAAATTTATTTCTATGTAAAATTATGACAAAATTTTATTTCTGTAGAACATTTTTTTTAAATTTTATTTTTATAGAAAATTTTGTCAAAATTTTATTTATATAGAAAACTTTGTCAAAACTTTAGTTCTAAAGAAATTTTTGTCAAAATTTTAGTTCTAAAGAAATTTTTTTTCTATAGAAAATTTTGTCAAAATTTTATTTCTTTTTGTTTGTTATTGTTGGCTTCTCTTCAATCGTTATTGTTGTTTTTTTGTTTTTTGATCTCAGCTTAAAGCCATGCATTGACTAAGCTACAAGTGTAGCTTAACCAACAGAGGAAAAGTATGCTTGTCAAAATTTTATTTTTACAGAAAAATTTGCTAATATTTGGGTTCTGTAGAAAATTTTGTCAAAATTTTATTTCTATAGAGTATTTTGTCAAAATTTTTATCTACTGAAAATTATGTCGAAATTTTATTTCTACAGAAAATTTTGCCAAAACCAACAATAACAAAACAAAAATAATGGAAAAAGAAGAGGAAGCACGTTCAAAATAAACCCAGCCAACTGAATTCAAATCGATGATTTGACAATGGCATAGGAAAAGAGATATGTTTGTTTTGAATTTATTTCGGCATAAGCCGGCTATCAATGTAAAGCCTTTTTTCGGAGGGTTCAAGTGTGGTTTATTGTTGGGTTTAATGAACTGCCTGAATTTATTCTGAAAATTGGTTGATAGTTGTGCTGCAAGTAGAGGATGCTGATGAGGAATGTGGTAATTCCGAAACGTGCGTCCATCTAACCATCTTGCTGTCTATAGGGCTTTGCCCAAATAAATTTGACAAACATTCTTTTCCTCTGTTAGTTAAGCTACACTTGTAGTTTAGTCAATGTATGCTTTTAAGCTGCAATAAAGAACAACAACAAAATTTTATTTCTATATAAAAACTTTTCAAAATTAGTTCTATTGAAAATTTCGTCAAAATTTAATTTATTTAAACATTTTTTGTAAAAATTTTGTCAAAATTTTATTTCTATAGAAAATGTTGTCAAAATTTTAATTCTAAAGAAATTTTTGTCAAAATTTTAGTTCTAAAGAAATTTTTATCAAAAATTTAGTTCTAAAAAATTGTTTGTCAAAATTTTATTTGTGCTAAAAAATGTGCTAAAATTTGTGTTTTGTAGAAAATTTTGTCAAAATTTTATTTCTATATATAATATTTTGCCAAAAATTTTACCTACTGAAAATTATGTCAAAATTTTATTTCTATAGAAAATTTTGCCAAAATTTTATTTCTATAGAAAATTTTGCCAAAATTTTATTTCTATAGAAAATTCTTTCAAATTTTTATTTCTATAGAAAATTTTGTCAATATTTTGTTCCGGTAAAAAATCTTATCAACATTTCTATAGAAAATGTTGTCAAAATTTTATTTCTAAAGAAAATTATGTAATTTTTTTCTATAGAAAATTTCCATAGAAAATTTGGCAGAATTTTATATATATATAGAAAATGTTGTCAAAATTTTATTTCTATAGAAAATATTGTCATAATTTTATTTCTTTAGAAAATTTATCAATTTTTTCTATAGAAAATTTTATCAAAATGTTATTTCTATACACAATTTTGTCACAATTTTTTTCTATAGAAAATTTTGTCAAAATTTTATTTCATTGGAAATTTTGTAAAAATTTTATTTCTATAGAAAATTTCCATAGAAAATTTTATCAAAATTTAATGTCCATAGAAAATTTTGTCAAAATTTTATTTCTATAGAAAATTTTGTAAAAATTTTATTGCTATAGAAAATGTTGTCAACATTTTACTTCCATAGGAAATTTTGTAAAAATTTTATTTCTATAGAAAATTTTGTCAAAATTTTACTTCTACAGAAAATTTTGTCAAAATTTTTATTTCTATAGAAAATTTTACTTCTACAGAAAAATTTGTCAAAATTTTTATTTCTATAGAAAATTTTACTTCTACAAAAAATTTGTCAAAATTTTTATTTCTATAGAAAATTTTGTCAAAATTTTATTACTAAAGAATTTTTTTTTAAATCTTATTTCTTTAGAAAAATTTCTCAAACATTTTATTTCTATAGAAAAGTTTGTCAAAATTTTGTTTCTATAGCAAATTTTGTCAAAATTTTATTTCTATAGAATATTTTGTCAATATATTTTTTCTACAAAAAATTTTGTCAACATTTTATTTCTATAAAAAATTTTGTCAAAATTTTTATTTCTATAGAAAATTTTACTTCTACAGAAAATTTTGTCAACATCTTATTTCTATAAACAATTTTGACAAAATTTTATTTCTGTGACAAATTTTGTCAAAATTTTATTTTTTAAAAAATTTTGTCAAAATTTTATTTCGATAAAAAATTTTGTCAAAATTTTATTTCTAAAGAAAATTTGTTTAAAATATTATTTCAATACTGTCTTTAGGAGATTTTCCCAATCCTAGCCGGCAAATATTTTGAACCCACGGTCGATGAATATGAATGAAACCATTGGCCGTCACGGCGACTCATACCATTACCGTCGGCAGCATTGAGTTTGGGTGGCCAATCGATGGTGTAAATATTTAGCTGTCCTCATTGTTAGTAAATCCAATCATTTTGTTTGTCCACAAGATGCTGGATTTGGAATGGCTTCTCATTGGTGAAATCAAATTCGGTCAAATTTATCGCAAATCGGAGTAAAATGTTGGTCTCTGGGGCAAATATTGGGCGAAAGACAGCTATGTCAAAATCTTAACTGATTTCAAAAGAATTTGGGACACCCGACGGAACTATGTCTTTATTGTGAAAAATTTGAAGTAAATCAATATGAAACTCTGGCCTCTGGAACCATATAATTGCTTATCTGAATCTTAATCGATTTGACCGACATTTTCTAGCACATAATATTCAATTATGACCATATCTGTGATAATATATATAACATATGGCAGTTAACATATATCTAAATCTGAACGGATTTCTTCCAAAGTCAATAGCGATTGTACTTGAACCTAGTAAGTAAGACTCTATGCTAAATTTGAGGATGATGGGACTTAAAAAGCAAGCTGTACTTTGCACTAGAGGTGTGCATGTGACACGAAATAGTCGTGACTCAGGAAAATTTTGGTAACTCACGCGTGAATCGTGAGTCACGCTGATGGCAACGGCGTGAGTGTGCGTGATCAACAATCCAAATGTCGTGCGTGAGTCACGAAAATAATTTTTTCGTGAGGGTGCGTGAGTAAAGAATTTCGGACAAATACGTTCACGAAAATAATCCCTCCCACGGACCTAAACGAGTTGAATTCATTTACAACTTTAGTGGCACCTGGGATGTTAAGAGTATAATATTGCTCTCGATTTTAATCATGCTCATATTTTCAGACACGTCTCTAAGGTAAATTACTCATAAAATTATTCGTGAGTCACGACAATTTTCGTGAGTCACGGTATTTTCGTGCGTGAGTACAAATTTTCTTTTCGTGAGTGTGCGTGAGCGTGAGTCCTACCAAAAACTATCGTGCTTGAGTGTGCGTGAGTAGAGTTTTTCCGTCGTGAGTGTGCGCGAGTAAAACATTACTCACGTGCACGCCTCTACTTTGCACACAAAAATACATGAACAGACAGACGGACATCAAAAAACCAACTCAGAATTTAATTCTAAGACGACCGGTACTAAACGATAAGCCGCAGACTGGTTCTTCTTGGCGTTACATACAAACACACAGACTTATTATACCCTCTACCACCGTAGTGGTGAAGGGTATAAAAATGTAAGACACACTTCTAAAGAGCAAGAAATTCAATCCGAAATGAAAAAAGATCTTACAAAAAAATTTTGCATTTTGCAAATTCCTAAGCCAGATCATTGGATAACAGTATCTTAATTAGCCAAAATTGAAAAACAAAACTTCTGAAAGGTTTGAAATATTAATAAGACAAATTTCTAAAATGTTAATAAATAATAATAAAATATTTCCTTGGAAGAAAATCAGCTTTCCAATACAGAACTTTAAAATTTAATCAAAACTGTGAAAAAAGTTTCTAAAATTTGTAATTCTTTTGGCAGGATTTTTTTTAAATTGTTTTAGATTTTTTTTTTTAACTTATGTGGCTACCATAAATATAGAGTCCTGGTTCTGAAACGATATTTGTATAAAGTACAGTCTGCTACCCTTGGAGCGTAATATTTTATTGCTTTTTTTGTTATTCCTTTATGAACAACTTCATTTCACACCAGATAAATACTCTTATTAACCTATTTACTGCCAAAGGGTTTTTAATGTTAATTTGAATTATTATCCAGTTTTTAATTTTAAATATCCTCGCAAATAAATGAAATAAACAAAAAAAAAAAAAATAACAAATTTGCTTATATAATTTAATTGATATAAAACAAAAACGATTTCATAATGCTTACGGAGTAGAGTAAAAAATTCAAATTCAATTTATTCGAATTAAAAATTTATTTTAATATCGTTTTTACCATAATTTCCTACCCCCCTCGGAGAGAAAAACCACTGAATATTTCAGTACGCTTAAGTATTATTAAATTTGTTTAAGTCCATTGTGCATATAATAATAATGGGGCAGCTAGTTTGTTAAATACAATTTCCGTTTTTTGCTTCTCTATCGTTTTTGTAAATCGTTAACTTTGTTATACCCTCCATCATAGGATGGGGGTATATTAACTTTGTCATTCCGTTTGTAACACATCAAAATATTGCTCTAAGACCCCATAAAGTATATATATTCTGGGTCGTGGTGAAATTCTGAGTCGATCTAAGCATGTCCGTCCGTCCGTCCGTCCGTCCGTCCGTCCGTCCGTCCGTCCGTCCGTCCGTCCGTCCGTCCGTCTGTTGAAATCACGCTAACTTCCGAACGAAACAAGCTATCGACTTGAAACTTGGCACAAGTAGTTGTTATCGATGTAGGTCGGATGGTATTGAAAATGGGCCATATCGGTCCACTTTTACGTATAGCCCCCATATAAAGGGACCCTCAGATTTGGCTTGTGGAGCCTCTAAAAGAAGCATATTTCATCCGATCCGGCTGAAATTTGGTATATAGTGTTGGTATATGGTCTCTAACAACCATGCAAAAATTGGTCCACATCAGTCCATAATTATATATAGCCCCCATATAAACCGATCTCCAGATTTGGCTTGCGGAGCCTACAAGAGAAGCATATTTCATCCGATCCGGCTGAAATTTGGCATATGGTGTTGGTATATGGTCTCTAACAACCATGCAAAAATTGGTCCACATCGGTCTATAATTATATATAGCCCCCATATAAACCGATCGCCAGATTTGGCTTGTGGAGCCTCTAACAGAAGCATATTTCATCCGATCCGGCTGAAATTTGGTTCATGGTGTTGGTATATGGTCTCTAACAACCATGCAAAAATTGGTTCCCATCGGTCCATAATTATATATAGCCCCCATATAAACCGATCCCCAGATTTGGCTTGCGGAGCCTCAAAGAGAAGATAATTTCATCCGATCCGGCTGAAATTTGGTACATGATGTTGGTATATAGTCTCTAACAGCCATGCAAAAATTGGTCCATATCGGTCCTTAATTATATATAGCCCCCATATAAACCGATCCCCAGATTTGGCTAGTGGAGCCTCTAAGAGAAGCATATTTCATCCGATCCGGCTGAAATTTGGTACATGGTGTTGGTATATGGTCTCTCACAATCATGCAAAAATTGGTCCACATCGGTCCATAATTATATATAGACCCCATCTAAACCGATCTCCAGATTTGGCTTGCGAAGCCTCAAAGAGAAGCAAATTGCATCCGATCCCTCTGAAATTTGGTACATGGTATTGGTGTATGGTCTCTAACAACCGTGCAAAAATTGGTCCACATCGGTCCATAATTATATATAGACCCCATCTAAACCGATCTCCAGATTTGGCTTGCGAAGCCTCAAAGAGAAGCAAATTGCATCCGATCCCTCTGAAATTTGGTACATGGTATTGGTGTATGGTCTCTAATAACCGTGCAAAAATTGGCCCACATCGGTTCATAATTATATATAGCCCCCATATAAACCCCAGATTTGGCTTGCGAAGTCTCCAAGAGAAGCAAATTTCATCCAATCCGGTTGTAATTTGGAACATGGTCCATATCGGTCCATAATTATATATAGCCCCCATATAAAACGTTCTCCAGATTTGACCTCCGGAGCCTCTTGGAGGAGCAAAATTCATCCGATCCGGTTCAAAGTAGGAACGTGGTGTTAGTATATGGTCGCTAACAACCATACCAAAATTGGTCCAATCACACAAAAATTGGTCCATATCGGTTCATAATCATGGTTTCCACTAGAGCCAAAAATAATCTACCAAAATTTTATTTCTATAGAAAATGTTGTCAAAATTTTATTTCTAGAGAAAATTTTGTTAAAATTTTATTCGGTTCATAATAAAATTTTCATCATTGTCAAAATTTTATTTCTATAGAAAATTTTGTCAAAATTTTATTTCTATAGAAAATTTTGTTCAAATTTTATTCGGTTCATAATCATAGTTGCCACTCGAGCCAAAAATAATCGACCAAGATTTTATTTCTATAGAAAATTTTGTCAAAAGTTTATTTCTATAGAACATTTTGTTAACATTTTATTTCTGTAGAAATTTTTGTCAAAATTTTCTTTTTATAGAAAATTTTGTCAAAATTTTTATTTCTATAGAAAATTTTGTGAAAATTTTATTTCCATAGAAAATTTTTTAATATTTTCTTTCTGTAGAAAATTTTGTCAAAATTTTATGTCTACTTTGTAAAACTGAATAATATACGTATTGGATCGATCTTTTTTGATTTAATATATACCAAGTATGGACATACAATTTAGAAGATGGTGTTAGGAGGTTTTAAGATACCTTGCCATCGGCAAGCGTTACCGCAACTTAAGTAATTCGATTGTGGATGGCAGTGTTTAGATGAAGTTTCTACGCAATCCATGATGGAGGGTACATAAGCTTCGGCCTGGCCGAACTTACGGCCGTATATACTTGTTAATATTTAATATTTAATTAATAATTAATAATTTCATATTAATAAGCTATGTTTTTAGTAAAAGCGATTGTAATTTAATATGGTGGTATGTATTATAATGACACAAGGGGGCGTATGATGAATAGCGTTGCTGGGGCGAGTGGCAATAAATGCCAATGTGTATACGCAATGGTGTACTGTTCTTGACCTATAGCTATTAAAGGAAAATGACTATAGTTGTGTGTGGGGGATCATTATGGTTATATTGGGAGAGCAAATTAGTAATGCAGGATTGACAAGGGATATACATACGTATCAGACAATACTGAAACTATATTCATGTCAAAGCCTCATGCCTCAGCCCCGTGTGTCATTTGTCCTTAGTGTAAACGACATAGTTGATGAAGCTCCATCAAAGACCAGTGTTTATCGATGGTGTGGTGAATTCCGCCGAGGTCGCAATTCACTCCAAGACGCATTTCGTGAAAGTTGTCCAAAATTAGTTGTTGTTCCGCAAACCATTGATTTTGTTCACCAACTGATATTGCACAATCGTCATGTGACCTATCATGAGATTGAGACAATCTTAGTCTTTAAAGGGGCTCCAGTATACATTCAATATTGTAACATGGACATTTTACCGTCAAAAAATATTGTTCGCCTTGGATCCACAGTTGCTACATGAGACAAAAATAATCTATCAAGATTTGGAGAAAATTTTACCAAAAACTACCAAACAAAAAAATATTATTTTGTAAAAATTTATTTCTTTAGAATGTTTTGTCAAAATTGTATTTCTATAGAAAATTTTCTAAAAATGTTATTTCTATGAAAAATTGTATCAAAATTTTTTCAAACTTTTATTTCTATAAAAAAACTTTATCAAAATTTTATTTTTATAGAAAATTTTGACCAAATTTTAATTTTATAGAACATTTTATTCAAATTTTAATTTTGTAGAAAATGTTGGCAATTTTTTTTCTAAACCAAATTTTGCCAAAATTTCTATGGAAAATTGTCTCAAAATTTTATTTCTATAGAAAATTTTCTCAAAATTTTATTTCTATAGAAAATTGTCTTAAAATTTTATTTCTATAGAATGTTTTGTCCAAATTTTATTTCTATAGAAAATTTTCTCAAAATTTTATTTCTTTAGAAAATTTTCTCAACATTTTATTTCTATAGAATGTTTTGTCCAAATTTTATTTCTGTAGAACATTTTGTGAAAATTTTATTTCTATAGAAAATTTTATTTTTATAGAAATTTTTGCCCAAATTTTATTTCTATACAAAATTTTGTGAAAATTGTATGCCTGTAGAAGAATTTGTCAAAATTTTATTTCTATAAAAAATTTTTGTCAAAATGTTATTTCTATTAAAGATTATATCAAAATTTAATTTATATAAACACTTTTATCAATATTTTATTTCAGTAGAGAATTTTGTCCAAATTGTATTTCTATAGAAAAATTTATCAAAATTTTATTTCTATAAAAAACTTTGTCAAAATTTTATTTTTATAGAGAATTTTGTACAAGTTTTAATTTTATAGAAAATGTTGGCAAAATTTTTTTCTTTAATAAATTTTCTCAAAATCTTATTTCTATAGAAAATTTTGTCAAAATTTTATTTCTATAGAAACTGTTCTCAAAATTTTATGTCTATAGAAAATTTTATCAACGTTTTTGTCTATAGAAAATTTTGTCCAAATTTTATTTCTATAGAAAATTTTGCCCATATTTGATTTCTATAGACAATTTTGCCCAAATTTTATTTCTATAGAAAATTTTGGGAGCATTTTGTAGAAGAATTTGTCAAAATTTTATTATTATAGAAAATTTTTACAAAATTTCATTTCTATTAAAAATTTTATCAAAATTTAATTTCTATAAACAATTTTATTTCTATTGAAAATAATGTCCAAGTTTTATTTCTATAGAAAAATTTATAAATTTTTTTTTTTTGACAAAATGTTAATTTTTTCTGTTCATTTTGTCAAAATTTTATTTCTATAGAAAATGTCCAAATTTTATGTCTATAGAAAATGTTCTCAAAAATGTTGTTCTATAGACAATTTTCTCAAAACTTTACTATAGAACATATTCTCAAAATTTTATTTCTATAGAAAATTTCCTCAAAATTTTATTTCTATAGAAAATTTTCTCAAAATTTTATTTCTATAGAGAATGTTGCGAAATGTTATTTCTACAGAACATTTTGTCAAAATTTTATATCTATTTTATGTCAAATTTTTATTTCTATTGTCGAAGTTTTTTTATAGAAAATTTTGTCCAAATTTTATTTTACTTGTTGTCAAAATTTTATTTCTATAGAAAATTTTCTAATAATATCATTTCTATAGAATATTTTCTCAAAATTTTATTTCTATAGAAAATTATCTCAAAATTTTATTTCTATTCAAACTGTTGCCAAAATTTTGATTTCGGCTTTCCAAATTTTGTTTTTATATAAAAGTTTATCCAAATTTTATTTTTTAATTTTTTAATTCTTTAGAAAAATTTTGTCAAAATTTAATTTCTATGAACATTTTTGTCAAAATTTTAATTGTGTAGAAAATATATGAGGAATATTTTGACAAATCTACCAAACCATAATGAATTATTCTACCAATCTACCAAACAGAAAAATTTTTTTTTTGAAACAGTAAAAAATACATATTTTTTTGTGCCAACAGTGTTTGGATGCCACACAATTTGCGAATCGCTCCAAAAATACGATCGCGGTGTTTCGAAACACGTCTATGATGCGCATGAGCCCAAAAAATCTACTACATTTTCTCAAATTTTTTTATCTATAAAAATGTTTCTCAAAATTTTATTTCTACAAAATGTACTAAATGTTCTCAAACCTTATTTCTCTAGAAAATTTTCTCAAAATTGTATTTCTATATAAAATTTTGTAAAAATTTTTTTCTATAGAAAATTTTATCCAAATTTTATGTCAATAGAAAATTTCTTAAAAACTTTACTTCTGTATAAAATATTCTCAAAATTTTATTTCTATAGAAAATCTCCTCAAAATTTTAATTCTATAGAAAATTTTCTCAAAATTTTATTTCTATAGAAAATTTTCTCAAAATTTTATTTCTATAGAAAATCTCGCAAAATTTTACTGCTACAGAAAATTTTTTCAAAATGTACCAAATGTTCTCAAACCTTATTTCTCTAGAAAATTTTCTCAAAAATGTATTTCTATATAAAATTTTGTAAAAATTTTTTTCTGTAGAAAATTTTATCCAAATTTTATGTCTATAGAAAATTTCCTCAAAATTATTGTTCAATAGAAAATTTTCTCAAAATTTTAATTCTATAGAAAAATTACTCAAAATTTTATTTTTATAGAAAAACTAGCAAAAGTTTACTTCTACAGAAAATTTTGTCAAAATTTTATGTCTATTTTATGTCAACATTTTATTTCTATAGAAAATTTTGTCGAAGTTTTATTTTTTACTTGCCAGCATTTGATTTCTATTGAAAATTTTGTAAAATTTTCATTTCTATAGAATATTTCCTCAAAATTTTATTTCTATAGAAAATTATCTCAAAAGTTTATTTCTATAGAAATTGTTGGCAAAATTTTATTTCGTCTTGCTAAATTTTGTTTTTATATAAAAGTTTACCCAAATTTATTTTTTATTTTTTATTTCTTTACAAAAATTTTGTTAAAATATTAATAGTGTAGAAAATTTATGATGTGCCTCTTAGTTCTAGAGGAATATTTTGCCAAATCTACCAAACCATAATAAAATCTACCAAACAGTAGTAAATATTTTTTTGAAATATTAAAAAATAATTTTTTTTGTGCTAACCGTGTTTGGATGCCACACAATTCGAGAATCGTTTCAAATAGGCTCGATCGCATATGGTCTCTTATGACCATGCAAAAATTTGATTCACATCGGTGCATAATTATATATAGCTCCATATAAACCGATCGCCAGATTTGACCTCCGGAGCCCCTTGGAAGGCCAAAATTCATCGGATTCGGTTGAAATTTGGTACGTATAAACCGATCCCCCGATTTGGCTTGCGGAGCCTCTAAGAGAAGAAAATTTCATCCGATCTGGCTGAAATTTGGTACATGGTGTTAATATATGGTCTCTAACAACTATGCAAAAATTGGTCTACATCGGCCAATAATTATATATAGCCCCCATATAAACCGATCCCGCGATTTGGCTTGCGGAGCCTCTAAGAGAAGCAAATTTCATCCGATCCGGCTGAAATTTGGTACAGGGTGTTAGTGTATGGTCTCTAACAACCATGCAAAAATTGGTCCATATCGGTCTATAATTATATATAGCCCCCATATAAACTGATCCCCCGATTTGGTTTTCGTAGCCTCTAAGAGAAGCAAATTTCATCAGATCCGGCTGAAATTTGGTACACTGTGTAAGTATATGGTCTTTAACAACCATGCAAAAATTGGTCCATATCGGTCCATAATTATATATAGCCCCCATATAACCCGATCCCCAGATTTGGCTTGCGGAGCCTCTAAGAGCAACAAATTTCATCCTATCCGGCTGAAATTTGGTACATGGTGTTAGTATATGGTCTCTAATGACCATGCAAAAATTTGATTCACATCGGTGCATAATTATATATAGCTCCATATAAACCGATCGCCAGATTTGACCTCCGGAGCCCCTTGGAAGGCCAAAATTCATCGGATTCGGTTGAAATTTGGTACGTGATGTTAGTATATGGTACCCACCAACCATGCAGGAATTGGTTCCTATCAGTCCATAATTATATATAGCCCCCATATAAACCGATCCCCAGATTTGACCTCCGGTGCCTTGTGGAGAAGCAAAATTCATCCGATCTGGTTGAGATTTGGTACGTGGTGGTAGCATATGATATTTAACAACCATGCCAAAAGTGGTCCATATCAGTCTATAATCATATATAGCCCCCATATAAACCGATCCCAAGATTTGGTTTTGGAGCCTCTTGGAGGAGCAGATTTCATCCGAGTCATTTGAAATTTGGTACATTGTGGTAGTATATGGCCGTTAACAACCATGCCTAACTAGGTCCATATCGGTCTATAGTTATATATAGCCCTCAGATAAATCGATCCCCAATCACACAAAAATTGGTCCATATCAAGTTCATAATTGTATATAGCCCCCATAAAAGCGACCCCCATATTTCTATTCTGGCTCCCTACGTACCGTGCAAAAGTCCATATCGATTCGTAATTATTTGTAGACTTACATACCTTTTTGTCTAATATATACCACGTGTGGTCTAACTCACAATTTAGAAAACGATTTAAGATACCACAACCCAAGTAATTCTATTGTGTATAACAGTCTTTCGTAGAAGTTTCTACGCAATCCATGGTGGAGGGTACATAAGATTCGGCCTGGCCGAACTTACGGCCGTTTATACTTGTTAATATTGATTTTTGTTTTCGAACCTCGAAATATAAAAGGCTACCCTTATAGTGGGTTTCATTATTTACGAAATACTTTGCTATGTATTATGAAAGACAAATTCGATCATTTATTTAAAAATATGAAAGTTTGCTGTGATTACCAAAATAAAAAAAAACAGCCCATATTGCGAAACCCTTTATATCCACATGAATGGTAACTGAAACTCTCTTCGGGCTATATACCACATATTCTTTCTCTTCGCTTTCCCCTCCCTCTCCGCAGCTTTATTTTATGATCACAGACATTTGCAAATGTTATTTTATTAAAATAAAACAATTAAATCAAGGACACTTTGTTCGCAAAACAGGATGCGCATGTTAAACATAATTACTGACTGAATCATATATGAGCAGAGAATGGCATGACGGCAAAAGCGATGATTATGACTATTCTGTCTACAGGCAATGACATGAAAGTGCCCCAGAGTGGATGCATGAATTTCGAATGTGGTTTTGACCGTTGACCGTTATGTAGAGCTCTGGTGGACACATCAACACAGTTGAATATATCATCATTAACTTTTTGCTGTTGTAACAAAAATGTTCACGCAAATCCAATGTCATGTTTACGACACATTCATAGACTGAGTGAATTCAAGTGGCTGGACTCTATGGATGAATGGATGGATGAATGTGGAATGCTGTTTGACTGTCTACGTGGCTGACATTAATTAGCCAGGCAATTACATTAACATCGAGTCATACATCATTATTGGGAATGACCACCAATGGGGGAGGGGGGCTGTGTATGCTGGAGAGGACACAGAACAGAATAGATTGCTTGTTGGCCAAAGAAAAAACCAAACAATTATCCATTGCCTAAGTAATGATAAAAGAGACCAATACAGTAACAATTAAATTTATTACGGTTTATTTGGGTATTCTGTGTGTGTTTCTGTGTGTGTGTGTCTGAGAGCGTATGATTGTGTAGATTTATATTTTTATTTTGTAAGCCTTATGGGTGATATAGAGATAGGAATGATGAATAATAAAGGGTGCTATTTTAAGAGGTATAGGAAAATTGTATTGGAAAAATATCATAAAATTCAGTAAAATTCACGAAACCTTTATTTGAATCGTTAGTACGGTCTTCATAATATAATTATTGAGGATTATTTCATGCAAATGTTCATCGCGACTGCTTTTAAGTGGTCCATCCGCTGAGTCCAATTTTGGCACAATCTTTGTAACATTCGGCCAAGACGGCCCCGCCGAATTTACGGTGTTTGTCTTTTTATACCCTGCTCCACACTGTGGAACAGGGCATTAGTGCATATGTTTGCAACACCCAGAAGGAGACGAGATAGACACATGGTGTCTTTGGAAAAAATGCTCAGGGTGGGCTCCTGAGTCGATATAGCGATGTCCGTCTGTCCGTGAACACATTTTTGTAATCAAAGTCTAGGTCGCAGTTTTAGTCCAATCGACTTCAAATTTGGCACAAGAATGTGTTTTGGCTCAGAATAGATCCCTATTGATTTTGGAAGAAATCGGTTCAGATTTAGATATAGCTCCCATATATATATATTTCGCCCGGTATGGACTTATATGGCCCCAGAAGCCAGAGTTTCACCCTAATTTGCTTAAAATTTTGCACAAGAATAACAATTAGTACTATAGTCAAGTGTGCCAAATTTTATTGAAATCGGTTCAGATTTAGATATAGCTGCCATATATATCTTTCGCCCGATATGGACTAATATGGTCCCAGAAGCCAGAGTTTTACCCCAATTTGGTTGACAGGGAGTAGAATTAGCATTGTAGCTATGCGTGCCAAATTTGGTTGAAATCGGTTCAGATTTAGATATATCTCCCATATATAGCTTTCGTCCGATTTACACTCATATGACCACAGAGGCCAATTTTTAACTCCTATTTAGTTGAAATTTTGCACAGGGAGTAGAATTAGCATTGTTGCTATGCGTGCAAAATTTGGTTGAAATCGGTTCAGATTTAGATATAGCTCCCATATATATATTTCGCCCGGTATGGACTTATATGGCCCCAGAAGCCAGAGTTTCACCCTAATTTGCTTAAAATTTTGCACAAGAATAACAATTAGTACTATAGTCAAGTGTGCCAAATTTTATTGAAATCGGTTCAGATTTAGATATAGCTCCCATATATATCTTTCGCCCGATATGGACTAATATGGTCCCAGAAGCCAGAGTTTTACCCCAATTAGGTTGACAGGGAGTAGAATTAGCATTGTAGCTATGCGTGCCAAATTTGGTTGAAATCGGTTCAGATTTAGATATAGCTCCCATATATAGCTTTCGCCCGATTTACACTCATATGACCACAGAGGCCAATTTTTTGCTCCGATTTAGTTGAAATTTTGCACAGGGAGTAGAATTAGCATTGTAGCTATGCGTGCCAAATTTGGTTGAAATCGGTTCAGATTTAGATATAGCTCCAATATATAGCTTTCGGCCGATTTACACTCATATGACCACAGAGGCCAATTTTTTTGCTCCGATTTAGTTGAAATTTTGCACAGGGAGTAGAATTAGCATTGTAGCTATGCGTGCCAAATTTGGTTGAAATCGGTTCAGATTTAGATATAGCTCCCATATATATTTTTTTCTGATTTCGACAAAAATGGTCAAAATACCAACATTTTCCTTGTTAAATCGCCACTGCTTAGTCGAAAAGTTGTAAAAATGACACTAATTTTCCTAAACTTCTAATGCATATATATCGAGCGATAACTCATAAATAAACTTTTGCGAAGTTTCCTTAAAATTGCTTCAGATTTAAATGTTTCCCATATTTTTTTACTAACATTGTGTTCCACCCTAGTGCATTAGCCGACTTAAATTTTGAGTCTATAGATTTTGTAGAAGTCTATTAAATTCTGTCCAGATCGAGTGATATTTAAATGTATATATTTGGGACCAACCTTTATATACAGCCCCCAACACATGTGACGGATGTGATGTGGTATCGAAAATTTAGATCTACAAAGTGGTGCAGGGTATAATATAGTCGGCCCCGCCCGACTTTAGACTTTCCTTACTTGTTTTTTACTAACATTGTGTTCCACCCTAGTGCATTAGCCGACTTAAATGTTGAGTCTAAAGATTTTGTAGAAGTCTATCAAATTCTTCCAATTCGAGTGTTATTTAAATGTATGTATTTGGGACAAACCTTTATATATATAACTCCCAACACATTTGACGGATGTGATATGGTATCGACAATTTAGATCTACAAAGTGGTGCAGGGTATAATATAGTCGGCATCGCCCGACTTTAGACTTTCCTTACTTGTTTTATCTATCTTTGTTTTCAAATAATAATTTCCTTTCATAGATTATAAAATTTCTTATTGCAACTAATAACAAGTCGTCGACATTGTATAAAATGCTCATAATTTGTTGCTATATGAACCGACTTTTATGTATTGATTGAATCAAATGTTCACATTTATGGCAAAAGTGCTTGACATCAGTGTTTCGTTACCTCTTTCCATAAAATCCCATAAATAAAATACAACTCTCAAGGTAAATGAAATTCTACTCTATTCAGATAATATTTAGCGTTTTTTTGTTCAATTCAGTTGTGTTGGAATGTTATTGTATATTTGTCTGTATGTGTGTGTGTGCTGAGAGGTCCATAACGAATGCCGAGTATGAATGTTATTTTGAATACTACCATATATGTGAAAAGTGTTGAACAAAAAATGTCAATAAACTAATAAATTGTATATTCATATGGTCCAAATTCCCCCGTGAGGTATGAACTGTGTAATAGTTTTCACCTGACTGTAGATTGCCCAAAATCATAGTGTTGATTTTTGCGTTAAATTTTAAATGAAACTAAGTAAATATAACCGAAATTTTGGCCAGGTGACAATAAACTCATTGGTGATTGATGAATATGGTCATAATAAGCTGACGTTTGGTAGTGAATCAATATTAAGGGTCATCTTTATACCCTTCATCACTACGGTACAGGGTAATATAAGTTTGTGCATTTGAATGTAACGCCAGGAAGGACTAATCGGAAGCCCTTATTTTATTATAATGAGCGTATCAGAATTAAATTCTGAGTCCGTCTCCCTGTCTTGTTTGCGTGCAAAGTACAGCTCGCAGTTTATGACCGATCATCCTTAAATTTAGCATAAGATCTTTCTTCAGCTCAATCTGATCATAATTGACGTGTTTATTAACCGATCGTCTTAAAATATCGGAATGTTTTGTGGGTCTCGTATGAATTGCAAATCGCTTGAGGATATTGCTCCCATATACATTTTTCGTCGGTTTATTTGGCCACAGAACACGGTTGCCTCTCGAGCTAAAAATAATATACCAAAATTTGGAAAAAAATTATACCAAAAAACGATTTTTTGCACAATTTTATTTCTATCAAAAAATTTTATTTCCATAGAACATTCTGTCAAAATTTTATTTCTGTAGAAAATTTTTCACAATTTTATTTCTATAGAAATTTTATAACAATTTTATTTCTGTAGAAAATTTTATTAAAATTTTAATTCTATAGAAAATTTTATTAAAATTTTATTTCTATAGAAAATTTTGTCAGAATTTTATTTCTAAAGAAAATTTTGTCAGAATTTTATTTCTAAAGAAAATTTTGTCAACATTTTCTTTCTATAGAAAATTTTATTAAAATTTTATTTCTATAGAAAATTTTGTCAAAATTTTATTTTTATGAAAAATTTTGTTAACATTTTATTATACCCTCCACCATAGAATGGGGGTATATTAACTTTGTCACTTCGTTTGTAACACATCGTCTTAAATTTTCGGAATGTTTTGTGGGTCTCGTATTAATTGCAAATCAGTTGAGTATATAGCTCCCATATACATCTTTCGTCGGTTTATTTGGCCACAGAATGCGGTTGCCTCTCGAGTCAAAAATAATCTACCAAAATTTTGAAAAAAATTATACCAAAAAACGATTTTTTCGCACAATTTTATTTCTATCAAAAAATTTTATTTCCATAGAACATACTGTAAACATTTTATTTCTGTAGAAAATTTTGTAAAAATTTTGTTTCTGTAGAAAATTTTTGCACAATTTTATTTCTATAGAAAATTTTATAACAATTTTATTTCTGTAGAAAATTTTATTAAAATTTTATTTCCATAGAACATTCTGTCAAAATTTTATTACTGTAGAAAATTTTGTCAAAATTTTATTTCTATAGAAAATTTTATCACAATTTTATTTCTGTAGAAAATTTTATCAAAATTTTATTTCTATGGAAAATTTTGTCAAAATTTTGTCAGAATTTTATTTCTAAAGAAAATTTTGTCAGAATTTTATTTCTAATGAAAATTTTGTCAACATTTTCTTTCTATAGAAAATTTTATTAACATTTTATTTCTATAGAAAATTTTGTCAGAATTTTATTTTTAAAGAAAATTTTGTCGGAATTTTATTTCTAATGAAAATTTTACCAAAATTTTCTCTCTATAGAAAATTTTATTAAAATTTTATTTCTATAGAAAATTTTGTCAAAATTTTATTTTTATGAAAAATTTTGTTAACATTTTATTATACCCTCCACCATAGATTGGGGGTATATTCAATTTGTCATTCCGTTTGTAACACATCGAAATATTGCTCTAAGACCCCATAAAGTACATATATTCTGGGTCGTTGTGAAATTCTGAGTCGATCTGAACATGTCCGTCCGTCCGTCTGTTGAAATCACGCTAACTTCCGAACGAAACAAGCTTTAGACTTGAAACATGGCACACGTAGTTGTTATTGATGTAGGTCAGATGGTATTGCAAATGGGCCATATCAGTCCACTTTTACGTATAGCCCCCATATAAACGGACCCCCAAATTTTGCTTGCGATTGCTCTGAGAGAAGTAAATTTCATCGATCCGGCTGAAATTTTGTACATGGTGTTAGTATATGGTCCCCACCTCAGTAATGCTGGTGACATTTCTGAGGGTTTCAAAGCTTCTCTAAGTGGTTTCACTGCAATGTGGAACGCCGTTCGGACTCGGCTATAAAAAGGAGGTCCCTTGTCATTGAGCTTAACATGGAATCGGGCAGCACTCAGTGATAAGAGAGAAGTTCACCAATGTGGTATCACAATGGACTGCATAGTCTAAGTGAGCCTGATACATCGGGCTGCCACCTAACCTAGTTATGGTCTCTAACAACCATGGAAAAATTGGTCCACATCGGTCCATAATTACATATAGCCCCCATATAAACCAATCCCCCGATTTGGATTGCGGAGCCTCTAAGAGAAGCAAATTTCATCCGATCCGGTTGAAATTTAGTAAATGGTGTAAGTATATGGTCTCTAACAACCATGCAAAAATTGGTCGAAATCGGTCCATAATTATTATATATAGGCCCCATATAAACCGATCCCCAGATTTGACCTCCGGAGCTCCTTGGAAGAGCAAAATTCATCCGATTTGGTTGATATTTGTACATGGTGTATATATATCGTCTCTAACAACCATGCAAAAATTGGTCGAAATCGGTTCATAATTATATATAGGCCCCATATAAACCGATCCCCAGATTTGACCTCCGGAGTCCCTTGGAAGAGCAAAATTCATCCGATTCGATTGAAATTTGGTACGTGGTGTTAATATATGGCCTCAAACACCCACGCAAAAATTAGTCGAAATCGGTCCATAATTATATATAGGCCCCATATAAATCGATCCCCAGATTTGACCTCCGGTGCCCCTTGGATGATCAAAATTCATCCGATTCGGTTGAAATTTGGTACGTGATGTTAGTATATGATATCCAACAACCATGCAGGAATTGGTTCATATCAGTCCATAATTATATATAGCCCCCATATAAACCGATCCCAGATTTGACCTCTGGTGCCTTTTGGATGATCAAAATTCATCCGATCTGGTTGAAATTTGGTACGTGGTGGTAGTATATGATATTTAACAACCATGCCAAAAGTGGTCCATATCAGTCCATAATCATATATAGCCCCCATATAAATCGATCCCGAGATTTGGTTTTGGAGCCTCTTGGAGGAGCAAATTTCATCCGAGTCAGTTGAAATTTGGTACATTGTGCTAGTATATGGCCGTTAACAACCATGCCTAACTAGGTCCATATCGGTCTATAGTTATATATTGCCCTCAGATAAATCGATCCCCAATCACACAAAAATTGGTCCATATCAAGTTCATAATTCTATATAGGCTCCATATAAGCGACCCCCATATTTCAATTCTGGCTCTCTATGTACCGTGCAAAAGTCCATGTCGATTCATAATTATTTGTAGACTTACCTATGCATAACTTTTTTGTCTAATATATACCACGTATGGACTAACTCACAATTTAGAAAACGATGTTAAGAAGTTTTAACATACCACAACCCAAGTAATTCGATTATGGATGATAGTCTTTCGTAGAAGTTTCCATGGTGGAGGGTACATAAGATTCGGCATGGCCTAAGTAACGGCCGTATATACTTGATATTTAGAAAATTTTGTCAAAATTTTATTTTTATTACAAATTTTCTTCAATTTTCTACAGCAAATTTTGTCAACATTTTGTTTCTATAGAAAATTTTTGTCAAAATTTTGTTTTTATAGAAAATTTTTTCAAAATTTTATTTCTACAGAAACTTTTTTCAAAATTTTATTTCTAAATAAAATTTTGTCAATTTATTTTTTCTGTAGAAAATTTTGTCAAAATTTTCTTTCTATAGAAAATTTTATTAAAATTTTATTTTTATAACAACTGTTGTTAGCATTTTACTTTTTAGAAAATTTTGTAAAAATTTTCTTTTTATAAAATATGTTGTTAAATTTTGTTTACAAAAAACTAAGAAAAACAAACAAATTTACAAATAATAATATTAATAATTATAGAGATAATAATAATAGCAGCAAAGAAATTTGTATTATTATTAATTGTATTATTATTATTTGTATTATTATTATTAAGGAGAAGATAAAAAGCAAGAAGCATATTTTTTAAAGAATTTTTTTCATACAATGTACATGGTCTAGGAAGGAAAAATCTTCACGAAGGTTATAGAAAATTTTGCTCAAATATTATTTCTATAAAAAATTTTGTCAAAATATTATTTCTATAAAAAATTTTGCCAAAGTTCTATTTCTATAAAAAGTTCTGTCAAAATTTTATTTCTATAAAAAAATGTTTTTAAAATTTTATATCTGTAGAAAATTTTGTAAAAATTTTATTTCTAAAAAAAAAAATTGTCAAAATTTTATTTATATAGAACATTTTGTCAAAATCGTATTTCTATAGAAAATTTTGTCAAAGTTTTATTTCTATAAAAAATTTGTGAAGTGCCGCTTAGTTGGAGAGAAATATTTTGCAAAGTCTACCAAAATATCCAATCTACCAAACAGGTAAAAAACTACCCTTTTTTAAAGAATTCTACAGAGGCCAAAGTTTCATATTGATTTACCTCAAATTTTTCACAAAAATTATAATTGATAGTACCGTAAAGTGTGCCATATATATTGCCGATTGTTAATCTTATGACCACAGAGGCAAAAAAAAACAAGTATATACGGCCGTAAGTTCGGCCAGGCCGAAGCTTATGTACCCTCCATCATGGATTGCGTAGAAACTGCATCTAAACACTGCCATCCACAATCGAATTACTTAAGTTGCGGTAACGCTTGCCGATGGCAAGGTATCTTAAAACCTCCTAACACCATCTTCTAAATTATATGTAAGTCCATACGTGGTATATATTAAATCAAAAAAGATCGATCCAATACGTATATAATTCAGTTTGACAAAGAAGACATAAAATTTTGACAAAATTTTCTACAGAAATAAAATTTTAACAAAATTTTCTATAGAAATAAAATTTTCACAAAATTTTCTACAGAAATAAAAATTTTGACAAAATTTGCTAAAGAAAGAAAATGTTGACAAAAATTTCTACAGAAATAAAATTTTAACAAAATTTTCTATAGAAATAAACTTTTGACAAAATTTTCTATAGAAATAAAATCTTGGTAGATTATTTTTGGCTCGAGTGGCAACCATGATTATGAACCGAATAAAATTTGAACAATATTTTCTATAGAAATAAAATTTTGACAATGATGAAAGTTTTATTATGAACCGAATAAAATTTTAACAAAATTTTCTCTAGAAATAAAATTTTGACAAAATTTTCTATAGAGATAAAATTTTGGTAGATTATTTTTGGTGTTTTTGTGTGATTGGACCAATTTTGGTATGGTTGTTAGCGACCATATACTAATACCACGTGCCTAATTTGAACCGGATCGGATGAATTTTGCTCCTCCAAGAGGCTCCGGAGGTCAAATCTGGAGAATGTTTTATATGGGGGCTATATATAATTATGGACCGATATGGACCAATTCTGGCACGGTTGTTAAAGATCATATACTAACACCATGTTCCAAATTACAACCGGATTGGATGAAATTTGCTTCTCTTGGAGACTTCGCAAGCCAAATCTGGGGATCGGTTTATATGGGGGCTATATATAATTATGAACCGATGTGGACCAATTTTTGCATGGTTGTTAGAGACCATATACCAATACCATGTACCAAATTTCAGCCGGATCGGATGCAATTTGCTCCTCTATGAGGCTTCGCAAGCCAAATCTGGAGATCGGTTTATATGGGGTCTATATATAATTATGGACCGATGTGGACCAATTTTTGCATGTTTGTTAGAGACCATATACCAACATCATGTACCAAATTTCAGCCGGATCGGATGAAATTTGCTTCTCTTTGAGGCTCCGCAATCCAAATCTGGGGATCGGTTTATATGGGGGCTATATATAATTATGGACCGATGTGAACCAATTTTTGCATGGTTGTTAGAGACCATATAGCAACACCATATACCAAATTTCAGCCGGATCGGATGAAATATGCTTCTGTTAGAGGGTCCACAAGCCAAATATGAGGGTCCTTTTATATGGGGGCTATACGTAAAAGTGGACCGATATGGCCAATTTTCAATACCATCCGACCTACATCGATAACAACTACTTGTGCCAAGTTTCAAGTCGATAGCTTGTTTCGTTCGGAAGTTAGCGTGATTTCAACAGACGGACGGACGGACGGACGGACATGCTTAGATCGACTCAGAATTTCACCACGACCCAGAATATATATATACTTTATGGGGTCTTAGAGCAATATTTCGATGTGTTACAAACGGAATGACAAAGTTAATATACCCCCATCCTATGATGGAGGGTATAAAAATAATCCGATTTATGAGGAATTTTGCAGAAGTAGCAGATTTAACAATCTATATTTTACGAGTACATGCCTTATTTGGTCAAAATCGTTTCAGATTTAGATATGTATAGCTCCCATATATATCTTTTGTCTGATATGGTTTGTCGAGTGTCGTCAAGTGTACCAAATTTGTTTGAAATCGTTTCAGATGTAGATATATCTTTTGCCCGATTTTCACTCTCATTACTACGCAGGCCAAAATTTTACTCCGATGTAAGTTGCATTTTGAAGAGGTACTAGAATTAGCAAACTAACTATGCACGACGAATTTGGTCACAGTCGGTTCACGATTATTGACCATCGCACGTAGTACGCATTAACCAAGAATGGCTTAAGAGGATGTTCTTATATTCCTTTATACCGCACAATGGTCATCAATCCATTTCTCAATCCACTAGACGTTTGCATCTGGAGCACTTTGGAGAGTAGGTTTGGTACTAACAAATACCAAAGTGTCGATCCTGATCAATATCAGTGTATATTAGATATGCACCAGATAAATTCAACAAATTTATAATCTCTTGTAATTTGTTTACCTCCAAAACAAAGAAATGACAATTTCTCAGGCATAGTTTTAATTTATAATGCAGCCATGATAGGCATTCTCCTCATTTTAATTGACAAACATCTAGAAATCGCTAATTCCTACAAAATGGAAGGGTGTGTTTTTGAATCATGCGTCAGTGAGAAGACACAGCATTTTTGATCTATGAAGTTCGATCAATTTTTGGGCTCTATTGTTTTGCCAGGTATTGAATTTTGATTTTTGTTTTAATTTTTTTACCATTTTTTTTAATAGAACTTCCCTAGTCTTCCCTTATTTTTCCATGTTATATTTATGCAGCATTTATGTCTTAGTCTTCTTATTGCCATTGAACATTTTCGATAAACTCCCTCTTGGTTGGTAAGTATAACTCAACGTATGAAGCTAATTTGTTATGCTTAACCATACCTCGATTGTCATGTTCCATTTCGAATGCCAATAATCAATTGTTGCTGGGACCGTCTATCATACCTGTTCGAATGGTCATTGCAGGTTTCTTTTTTTCAACATCTCTCATTTCTAGTAACTAAGATATTTGAGTTCGAGTGAGAATTTGTTTTTTGATGCAATGGGAATTGGTTTCGATATGTGAACGTGCCTGATACACTTTAAAATACCCAAAGGACCAATCGTTCACAATTTTATGGAGTATAACACACACACACACACCAAAAAAGTTATGACCAAATCATATAGGGAGAACAAAAACCCAGGTCTTTTAGCTCTAAACCAAGGATAAATGCGAATACCCCAGGGGGTGGGTTAAGGAACTTTCCCAGTATAAAAACTCCAAAAAAGTTTATATTTCGGTTTATTATTATACATGGTTAGGGAAGGGGCTGCGTGTTGTGGATGGAGGGGAAATATGAGTTTTTGGAAAAAAATTGCCTCCTAGATAGTTAACATCCTTTTTGTTCATGCCTCCCTCTGTGGCATTCAGCACAATTTGTCTGCTTTCTGATCAATTCTTCTGTTATTACAGGGCTATATTTCTTTTTTTTTTTTGGTTTTATGTAGAGGTGGTGGTGGGCGTGTTGCTTTTTTCTGTTGCCAGTTTTGATTGAGATTTCATCATACGCATTCTTTGTATTCACAATTTGTTCAAAAGTTCTGAATTTCATGTTTTTTGTTTTCCTCCGTATCTCGATTTCGGTTTTTTCGTTCAAATGTTTACAAGTGGCAACATGTTCCAATTGTGGCTGTCAGTCCTTGTGGGCTTTCCTTAGGTTTCCTTGATAACCTCCCTCACTCCCTCCATTCTCCATAACCGAAGGTATCCAATTGATATGGCTCTAACATTGCATTCATGTCTATTCAGCTTGCATCAATGATGAGTTATATTGATGCAGTGTGGTCGATGATGACGATGATGGGACACAGTGTTTTGGGTATTAGGTAGTTATGGCCTTACCCAATTGGTAAGATCAAGGAACTGTGGGGGTGAAAAAAATATGAAAGGCCAATAATGGGGAATTGATTTTTTTTGCTGACGAATGGCCATTTGACTTAGACTTAGCCCTATAGGTAAGAGAAACATCCAGCAAATATGGACCCATTTAAGTTAATGTGTCCCGGAATTGCCAGACTTTCAATTCATTCCCTATCAAAATTTCTTTCGTTTCCATTTCACTGTGACTGCAATTGGTATTTCATGGTGATGACACCAGCTCAACCATTGAGCAATTTAGACCAAAAAAAAAATTTAAATGAAAATAACCAGCATTGATGAAGCCACACTGATAGCCTTCAAAGGCAGAGTTGATTGCGGTAATTGCGTCACAGTCAGTAACTACGTGCGTATGCAGTTCAAATATACGAATATTCGCATACATGACATACAAGTATACATACGAAACTGATGGGAATATGAAATGCAAACTTTCGTTTTCACAATTCTAAGGATTGGACCGCCAAAATCCATATAGGCCAAGTTCGTTGTTAGGAAAGAGGTGGAATCATGGCGTCAGTAATGAAAAATATTGCATTCGAAGGGGCACTTTATTCCAAGAAATAAAATACAATATGGAAAGGGGTATTAATTTTTTTACCGGGAAATTAAGATAAATAATGAAAAATATTGCATTCGAAGGGGCACTTTATTCCAAGAAATAAAATACAATATGGGAAGGGGTATTAATTTTTTTACCGGGAAATTAAGATAATAAAGGAGTTTAAATTAATTATATTATGAACCACTTTGCGAAACAGGACATTATAAGTTAATGTATATTTTCGTCAATACACAGACGAAATAGGCACATGGTGTCATTGGTAAAATAATGCTCATAGCAACCTCCTGAGTCTGTCTGTTCCTCTGTTTATACATTTTTCTAATTGAAGTCAAGGTCGCAGAATTCTACCAAAACTGGTAGATTTTTTACGGTTTTATAGATTGGTAGAATTCTTCATGTTTTGGTAGATTTGGATTTCTATCAAAAATAAAATGTTCTATAGAAATAAAATTGTGACAAAATTTTCTATAGGAATAAAATTTAAACCAAATTTTCTATAGAAATAAAGTCTTGAGAAAAACTTTCGATAGAAAAAACTTTCTATATAAATAAAATTTCTATAGAAATAAAATTTTGAAAAAAATTTCTAAAGATATAAAATTTTGACAAAAGTTGCTATAGAAATGACATTTAAAAAAAATTCTATAAAAAGAAAATTTTGACCGAAATAAAATATTGACAAAATGTTCTATAAAAATACAATTTTGACAAAATCTTCTATAGAAATAAAATGTTGATGAGAAAATTTTGACAGAAATAAAATATTGACAAAATGTTCTATAAAAATAAAATTTTGACAAAATCTTCTATAGAAATAAAATGTTGATGAAACGTTCTATAGAAATAAGATTTTCAGAAAATTTTCTACAGAAATAAAATTTTGACAAAATTTTCTATAGAAATAAAATTTTGACAAAATTTGCTACAGAAATGACATTTAAAAAAAATTCTATAAAAATACAATTTTGACAAAATTTTCTATAGAAATAAAATTTTGACAACATTTTCTATAGAAAGAAAATTTTGACAAAATTTTCCATAGAAATAAAATTTTGACAAAATTGTCTATAGAAATAAATTTTGACAAAATTTTCTATAGAAATAAAATTTTCACAAAGTTTTCTGTAGAAATAAAATTTTCACAAAATTTTCTATAGAAATAAAATGTTCACAAAATTTTCTATAGAAATAAAATATTGACAAAATTGTCTATAGAAATAAAATTTTGAGAAAATTTTCTATAGAAATAAAATTTTGAGAAAATTTTCTATAGAAATAAAATTTGAGAAAATTTTCTATAGAAATAAAATTTGAGAAAATTTTCTATAGAAATAAAATTTTGAGAAAATTTTCTATAGAAATAAAATTTTGACAAATTTTCTATAGAAATAAAATTTTTCTATAGAAATAAAATATTGACAAAATTGTCTATAGAAATAAAATTTTGAGAAAATTTGCTATAGAAATAAAATATTAAAAAAAAATTTCTATAGAAATAAAATTTTTGACAAAATTTTCTATAGCAATAAAATTTTGACAAATTTTCTATAGAAATAAAATTTTGACAAATTTTTCTATAGAAATAAAATATTGACAAAATTGTCTATAGAAATAAAATTTGGAGAAAATTTGTTATAGAAATAAAATATTAAAAAAAAATTTCTATAGAAATAAAATTTTGACAAAATTTTCTGTAGAAATAAAATATTGACAAAATTTTCTTTAGAAATAAATTTTTGAGAAAATTTTATTTCTATAGAAATAAAATTTTGACATAATTTTCTATAGAAATAAAATTTTTAAAAAAATTTGCTATATGACGACATTTAAAAAAAATCTATAAAGATAAAATTTTGACAAATTTTCTATAGAAATAAAATTTTGACAAATTTTTCTATAGAAATAAAATATTGACAAAATTGTCTAAAGAAATAACATTTTGAGAAAATTTTCTATAGGAATAAAATTTAGACAAAATTTTCTATAGAAATAAAATTGTGACAAATTTTCTATAGAAATAAAATTTTGAAAAAATTTTCTATAGAAATAAAATATTGAAAAAATTTTCTTTAGAAATTTTGACAAAATTTTCTATAGAAATAAAATTTTGACAAAATTTTCTATAGAAATAAAATTTTGAGAAAATTTTCTATAGAAATAAAATTTTGACAAAATTTTCTATAGAAATAAAATTTTGACAAAATTTTCTATAGAAATAAAATATTGACAAAATTGTCTATAGAAATAAAATTTTGAGAAAATTTTCTATAGAAATAAAATTTTGAGAAAATTTTCTATAGAAATAAAATTTTGACAAAATTTTCTATAGAAATAAAATTTTGACAAAACTTTCTATAGAAATAAAATTAAAAAAAAAAATTGCTATAGAAATGGCATTTAAAAAAAATCTATTAAAATAAAATTTTGACAAAATTTTCTATAAAAATAAAATTTTGACAAACTTTTCTATAGAAATAAAATATGGACAAAATTTTCTATAGATATAAAATTTTGAAATAATTTTCTGTAGAAATAAAATTTTGACACAATTTTCTATAGAAATAAAATTTTTAAAAAATTTTCTATAGAAATACAAACTTGACTTCCGAACTATATAAGCTGTACACCTGATAACCTAACATTGCATTCATGTCTATTCATATTATTGATGTAGGACAGATGATATTGCAAATGTGCTATATCAGATCACTTTCATAGCCCCCATAGAAACCGATCCCCAGATTTGATTTTGAGAGGTTCCTGGAGGTGTATATTCAATCCGATCCGTTTGAAATTAGGTACGTAGTGTTAGTCTATGTCCTCTAACAACCATTAAAAAAAGTTGGTCCCTATTTGTCTGTAATTATTTATAGCCCCATATAAACTGCACAAAATTCAAATTTATAAGCGCCCAGCAAAAAAAAAGCGTCGCCAAAAAAATAGTGAATATGCTCTTTTTGGATCCGAGAGTGATGCAAAATGAGCGCAGAAGCGATGAATTTAACATGGTCCTGTCATGGGACAGATTTCCACCATTTCAACAACCATTGCACTTTGAATTTAACATGGGCCTGTCATAGGACAGATGTCCACCATTTCTACAGCCATTGCACTAAATTTGCATCACTTCTTAAGGTGTGATCCTAATTCAGTGGTTTCGATGTGGGTTAAAAATTTTCGTGATATTTTGAAAGGTAAACAATTTTTTATATTTTTTTATGATTTCTAATGCATTCAACGCTTATCTGAAGTATTTACCCTCAAATATTTTTGCTTTAGAAATCATAAAAAAATATTATTATTATTATTAGTTTATTTAAAATCATAAAAAATAAAAATATAAAAATTATTTATTTGGCAAAACATCATAATTTTTTTAAATTTACTTCCGAAACACTGAATTCGGATCACACCTTAAGAAGTAATGCAAATTCAGTTCAACGGCTGTTCAAATGTTTTGTATTTATTTTCATAATATATTTTCTTAGCTGACTTTTTTCGTAACTGCTTGACAAAAAAAAATACTTTCAATAAAAAAGAAATTAAAGTTTAAAATTATGAAGAAAATTTACTGGTCCACTATCTAGAATTTTTTCTTAAATTCCATTAATTTTTGTTTACTTAAAAACTAAAAGTAAATTAGAATTTCAAATATTGAAGATACCTTATTTGGCCATTGTATTTAGAATGCAATTTTTTTTCTTCAATTCAATTCATGATGATGACAAACTTAATGAAAAACTGAAAATTCATAAATATCGCAATACAGTTAAAATCTATCTACCGGTAATTCTATATGTTTTCTTTGAATTAGCCGTGATGAGGTTTTCCATAGATTAATTTATTCGTATTTTATATAACTGCTTGGGGGAAAAAAGAGCTTTCAATACAAAACTAAATTAAAGTTTAAAATATTGAAGAAAACTTATTGGTTCACTATCTAGAATTTTTTCTCAAATTCCATTCATTTTTGTTTTCTTAAAAACTCTGCTTTTATGATGATGACAATCACAATTAAAAAGTTAAAATTTATAAATATCCAAAAATTTATAAAAAAATTTTAAAATCCATATCAAATCTATTTTCCCAAATACAAATTACCATTAATTAATGGCTGAAATTACTATCTTATATTCGTGTTATAAATAACAGCTTAAGACAAAAATACTGCTAATACAAAATTATTTAAAATTTCCAATATTGAAGATTCATTATTTGGCCACTGTATCTAGAATGCAAATTTTTTCTTAAATTCCATTCATTTTTGTCTTGAATTCTACAAAACTTTCCTTTTAGGATGATGACAATCTTAATGAAAAATTGAAAATTCATAAATTTGGAAAATCCATTTAAAATCTATTTTCACAAATAGAAATGACCATCATTTAATGGCTCACAATTGATAGAAAATTTCTCCCTGCTGCCCCTCTGTCATAAAAATTTCAAGTTGGGTCAACTTTGTTTTCTTCTACTAACCCAAGGATTTAGCAAAACTTTGCTTAAACACATTGTTTTGCCAAAAACTTTAATGTTCTTGCTGCCAGCATATGTTGCATTCGATGATTGGGTGTGCGTGTGCGACTATATATAGAGTCGCATACATGTGTGTGTGTGTGTGTTTATGGAAGTTATATTCATACTGCATGCACTAACAAAATATGCAAACGACGACAATATTTGGCAATTATGCTAATTTCTTTAAAAGCATTTAAATTGTTATGGGTGTTTCTCTTCGATACCATACCCATAAGGAGAAGGCATTTGGAATTTTGACACACATATATACACACACACACACACGCATACACTCAAATACATTTAAGTTCTTCTCTTAAACGACCATTCCTAGAAACCCAATCACGCACCACAAAACGATCAGAGAAAACTTTATCCATTATAACTATTAATATTGGTTTGGTGGGATTTTTGAGTGTTCTTAAGTACGACCAAGTGCTTGCTGTTTTTTTTCCATACTTCTTCCATTTTTTGTTGTTGTTTGTTTTGGTGGTTGAGAAATTTCTCTCACACAATTTAAGTGAATTTAAGTGTGGTTGCATTGAGAGAAGGGAGATGTGAAAGAATGTTTTCACAAGTGGTTTGTTAGGCATTAAAGGAATTTAGCTTTGTCCCATACAATGCATGTGCAATATTTGTATATACCACTGTGTGTGTGTGTGTTTGTGAGGGAGAGTGTTTTATTGTGGTATATATGAGTCATTCTCTAGTATTTGGACAATAAAATAAAACAAGTACATTTAACATAATCGCCAAAAGTGTGGCTAGGCCGGATATTTATACGGCCTAGCCACACTTTGCTTTAATTATACCGTTCACCACTTCTGTGGTACAGGGTGTAATAAATTTGTGCATTCCTTTGTGACGCCAAGAACAGGCCTGTGGAGTCGAGTCAATTTTGCTCGACTCCAGCATTTCTTATTAGCCTCGACTCCGACTCCAGGTGGTGTACCTAAATCTCATTTTAACAGTATTCTAATTGTAATGTTAAGGTGTAGTGTTCCAAAAATAGACCGATTTAAGTATTCTACATTTTAATTTCGGGCCAATAAATTAAAACACGACACAAGGCTATATAGAGACCATATCAAAATATGGGTAGATAACAACAATCTCCAGAATATGAAGTTATAAAAATACAAAATTTAAAAAAATAATTAAGCTTCCAGAAGTTTAAGAAGTAAAATCCTGGTATTGGTCTATTTAGGCATTTTATAAAAAATTAATCTCTATAAAAAAGAACAAGTATAAACGGCCGTAAGTTCGTCCAGGCCGAATCTTATGTACCCTCCACCATGGATTGCGTAGAAACTTCTACGAAAAACAATCGAATTACTTGGGATGTGGTATCTTAAATCGTTTTCTAAATTGTGAGTTAGTCCACACGTGGTATATATTAGACAAAAATGTATGTAAGTCTACAAATAATTACGAATCGATATGGACTTTTGCACGGTACGTAGGGAGCCAGAATTGAAATATGGGTGTCGCTTATATGAGGGCTATATACAATTATGAACTTGATATGGACCAATTTTTGTGTGATTGGGGATCGATTTATCTGAGGGCTATATATAACTATAGACCGATATAGACCTAGTTAGGCATAGTTGTTAACGGCCATATACTAGCACAATGTACCAAATTTTAACTGACTCGGATGAAATTTGCTCATCCAAGAGGTTCCAAAACCAAATCTCGGGATCGGTTTATATGGGGGCTATATATGATTATGGGCTGATATGGACCACTTTTGGCATGGTTGTTAAATATCATATAGAAAAACCGCGTACCAAATTTCAATCAGATCGGATGAATTTTGTTTCTCCAAAAGGCACCGGGGGTCAAATCTGGGGATCGGTTTATATGGGGGCTATATATAATTATGGACCGATTTCGACCAATTTTTGCATGGGAGTTTGAGGTCATATACTAACACCATGTACCAAATTTCATCCGGATCGGATGAAATTTGCTTCTCTTAGAGGCCTCGCAAGCCAAATCGGGGGATCGGTTTATATAGGGGATAGATATAATTATGGACCGATGTGGACCAATTTTTGCATGGTTGTTAGAGACCATATACTAACACCATGTACCAAATTTTAGCCCGATCGGATGAAATTTGTTTCTCTTAGAGGCTCCGCAAGCCAAATCGGGGGATCGGTTTATATGGGGGCTATATGTAATTATGGACCGATATGGACCACTTTTTGAATGGTTGTTAGAGACCATATACTAACACCATGTACCAAATTTCAGCCGGATCGGATGAAATTTGTTTCTCTTAGAGCAATCGCAAGCCAAATTTGGGGGTCCGTTTATATGGGGGCTATACGTAAAAGTGGACCAATATGGCCCATTTTCAATACCATCCGACCTACATCAATAACAACTACTTGTGCCAAGTTTCAAGTCGATAGCTTGTTTCGTTCGGAAGTTAGCGTGATTTCAACAGACGGACGGACGGATATGATCAGATCGACTCAGAATTTCATCACGACCCAGAATATATATAATTTATGGGGTCTTAGAGCAATATTTCGATGTGTTACAAACGGAATGACAAAGTTAATATACCCCCATCTTATGGTGGAGGGTATAAAAATACACAAACATCAAATTGTCGTGCTAATCAGACAGAAAGTTTAGATGTAAAAAATAAAATGTGTCAGATATACAAAACAAACATAAACTGCCATAAATTAGGACAGGCGGAATTTTAAATAACCACTACCATACAACAGATGACAGTTACGAATATTGTTTCTATAGAAGTAAAATTGTGAAACATCGATTTATAAATGGTCTATCATGGACATTAGAGGCCATTAATATAATGTACAGAATTTCGAGTGGCTTTGATGAAACAAACATTCTCCCAAACGACCGGCTCAGATTGGCAGAGGCTTAATTTAAAATTATAACTGCCAAGGACATCGGGTGTTTATGGAGATTTCTCAAGTAATTATCTCCATATACAAAATATGGGCCGACGGGAATTTTGCGCATTTGTTTATAGATCTCAAATCAACTCTAAATTCAAAATTTCTTACAAATCTTATGAAAATTTTAGACTGGGAAAAATTTCGTAAACCAAATAGGAAGATGGGTTTATATGTAAGTTCTGTATCACAAACTTGTCCGGTATGACCCATCTTCGAACTTGACATGCCTGCCAAAAAAAGAACGTTAGGTTCTACTGCTATATTGCCTTAAAATTGTACCTTTATCAAGAGTATATATAGGGTCATAAATCTGTAGTTTAATATGTGTTAAAAAAGACAATAATATGTTAAAGAAGGACAATACAATTGATCCATTCAGCCCATATTCAAGTAAAACCTACTATTTATATCATCGTGAAATTTTACCCATATAAATACACTTTGAATGGTCTGAAATCCAGTACTTCGTTTTACGTTGTTCGATTAAAACCCCTAATAGAATCTAATTTGTCGAAATATTTCTTTAGTTACAAAGATATGAAGTGTTTTTCAAATTTTGTTTCGCCGGAGTCGGAGTCGAGCAAAATTTTTACGACTCCAGCTCCGACTCCGACTCCATCAAAATCTTCAGACTCCGACTCCGACCCCACTGCCGTGGCCAAGAAGGACCCATCTGAGACCACGGTTGCCACTCGAGTCAAAAATAATTTTATTTCTGTAGATAATTTTAGCAAAATTTTGTCAACATTTTATTTCTTTAGAAAATTTTATCAAAATTTCATTACTATAGAAATTTTTGACAAAATTGTATTTCTATAGAAAATTATTTATTTTCAATACTGCACCAAATTTTATTTCTATAGAAAATTTTTCAATACATCATTTCTATGAAAAAAATACTTCTATAGAAAACTTCGTTAATATATTTTTTCTATAGGAAATTTTATTTCTGTAGGTAATTTTGTCAAAATTTTCTGCAAAAATTTTATTTTTTTAAAACATTTTATTTCTATTGAACATTTTGTTAAAATTTTATTTCTATAGAAAATTTTGTCAACATTTTATTTCACAGACAATTTTGTTAAAATTTTATTTCTATAGAAAATTTTTTTCAAAATTTTATTTCTATAGAAAATTTTTTCAAAATTTTATTTCTATAGAAATTTTTTTCAAAATTTTATTTCTATAGAAAATTTTTTCAAAATTTTATTTCGATAGATTTTTTTTCAAAATTTTATTTCTATAGAAAATTTTTTTCAAAATTTTATTTCTATAGAGATTTTTTTCAAAATTTTATTTCTATAGGAAATTTTGTCAAAATTTTATTTCTATAGAAAATTTTATTTCTTTTATTTTATTCCTATATTATTTTATTTTATTTCTGTAGAAAATTCTATTTCTATTTTTTTCTATTTTATTTTATTTCTGTCGAAAATTTTTTACAAAATTTTATTTCTATAGAAATTTTGTCAAAATTGTATTTCTATAGAAAATTTCGTCGAAATTGTATTTCTATACCGAATTTGATTTCTATAGAAAATTTTGTTAAAAATTTTATTTCACAGACAATTTTGTTAAAATTTTATTTCTATAGAAAATTTTTTAAAAATTTTATTTCTATAGAAAATTTTTTCAAAATTTTATTTCTATAGAAATTTTTTTCAAAATTTTATTTCTATAGAAAATTTTTTCAAAATTTTATGTCTATAGGAATTTTTTTTCAAAATTTTATTTCGATAGATTTTTTTTCAAAATTTTATTTCTATAGGAAATTTTGTCAAAATTTTATTTCTATAGAAAATTTTATTTCTTTTATTTTATTTTATTTCTGTAGAAAATTCTATTTCTATTTTTTTCTATTTTATTTTATTTCTGTAGAAAATTTTTTACAAAATTTTATTTCTATAGAAATTTTGTCAAAATTGTATTTCTATAGAAATTTTGTCAAAATTGTATGTCTATAGAAAATTTCGTCGAAATTGTATTTCTATAGCGAATTCGATTTCTATAGAAAATTTTATCAAAATTTTATTTCTATAGAAAATTTTGTTAAACATTTTATTTCACAGACAATTTTGTTAAAATTTTATTTCTATAGAAAATTTTTTCAAAATTTTATTTCTATAGAAAATTTTTTCAAAATTTTATTTCTATAGAGATTTTTTTCAAAGTTTTATTTCTATAGGAAATTTTGTCAAAATTTTATGTCTATAGAAAACTTTATTTTTTTATTTTATCTATTTCTATTTTATTTCTGTAGAAAATTTTTTACAAAATTTTATTTCTATAGAAATTTTGTCAAAATTGTATTTCTATAGAAAATTTCGTCGAAATTGTATTTCTATAGCGAATTTGATTTCTATAGAAAATTTTATCAAAATTTTATTTCTATTGAAAATTTTGTTAAAAATTTTATTTCACAGACAATTTTGTTAAAATTTTATTTCTATAGAAAATTTTTGCAAAATTTTATTTCTATAGAAAATTTTTTCAAAATTTGATTTCTATAGAAATTTTTTTCAAAATTTTATTTCTATAGAATTTTTTTCAAAATTTTATTTCTCTAGAAAATTTTTTCAAAATTTTATGTCTATAGGATTTTTTTTCAAAATTTGATTTCGATAGAATTTTTTTTTTCAAAATTTTATTTCTATAGAAAATTTTTTCAAAATTTTATTTCTATAGAGATTTTTCAAAGTTTTATTTCTATAGGAAATTTTGTCAAAATTTTATGTCTATAGAAAACTTTATTTCTTTTATTTTATCTATTTCTATTTTATTTCTGTAGAAAATTTTTTACAAAATTTTATTTCTATAGAAATTTTGTCAAAATTGTATTTCTATAGAAAATTTCGTCGAAATTGTATTTCTATAGCGAATTTGATTTCTATAGAAAATTTTATCAAAATTTTATTTCTTTAGAAAATTTTGTTAAAAATTTTATTTCACAGACAATTTTGTTAAAATTTTATTTCTATAGAAAATGTTTTCAAAATTTTGTTTCTATAGAAAATTTTTTCAAAATTTTATTTTTATAGAATTTTTTTTTCAAAATTTTATTTCTATAAAAAATTTTTTCAAAATGTTATTTCTATAGGAAATTTTTTTGCAAAATTTTATTTCGATAGAAATTTTTTTCAAAAATTTATTTCTATAGAGATTTTTTTCAAAATTTTATTTCTATAGAAAATTTTTTCAAAATTTTATTTCTATAGAAAATTTTTTCAAAATTTTATTTCTATGGAAAATTTTATTTCTTTTATTTTATCTATTTCTATTTTATTTTATTTCTGTAGAAAATTTTTTACAAAATTTTATTTCTACAGAAATTTTTGTCAATATTTTATTTCTATGGAACATTTAGTCAAAATTTTATTTCTGTATTTCTTGCTTGGAGAGAAATATTTTGCAAAATCTATCAAATCATCAAGAATTCTACCAATTTACCAAACAGTAAAAAATCTACCATTTTTAGTAGAATTCTACCAACTGTGGCAATATCTGAGACCAATTGTTTAGTATACCGATCGTCTCAGTCGATTTAGCAGTGTTCGTCTGTCTGTTTATCTGTTTGACCGTCTATTAATTTAAAAATTAGCTTAATGAGATCGGCATGGAAATCTTTGAATCTTTCAAATTTGAATTGAAATTTTCTCCTCTAAGAAAATCCGAAAGAGATAGAGAGCATATACAGACATCACATATTAAATTTCATCTGAATATAAATTGATCTTTCAGCATTGTCCAGAAATTAAATCTAATGGATCTTTCAGAAATCAGGGTTATTATTATTGTCTCACATACAAGAATTATGAAATGCCAACATTCTGTTTTTCTCTTCAGTTCTATAATTTGTCTTGGAATGCAACATATGTAAATGTTCTCCATTATTGCATTCACATACTCGTATATTCCACCATATGTCTTTATGTATACGTGTATGTACGTGTTTGTCTTGCGCTAACTGGCATTTAGTCTATTTTCAGTAAGAAGTATTCCAAAATGTAGTGGATTTTTTTCCTTTTTTTTTTTTGTTAAATTTTTCTTTTCTTTGGCATAATGCCAATGGTTACTGTATTACTAGTAAGCAAACAAAACACGCAAAAGACAACATAAACTAAATAAAAAAGAAACTACGTAAATGTTTTGTAATTATGATAATCTCATAATTATACCCTACATCAACATATGGACAGTTTGTAATATATGTGATCTATGTTAAATTGTGCCTACAAGAGTAAATGCTGTTAAGGGTTAAAATGTATTGTACAATATCCTGCAGAATCCTTGTATCTCTGGTGGTTCCAACTACCCAATTTTCAAAAAAAAAAACTTTTATCTTCTATATTTGTTTTAATGTTCCAAAGCAGAAAACGTCCGAAATGACATAAAATTATAGCCTTCAAACGGCCGACAAAGCCATCACATGTGGCCCGATATTTTGGCCTATTCCCTAAGAAACGCCTCTTGAGATGATCGACACTTTGTTATTTTTCAGTGTAGAACTTAGTCTCCAAAATATGCATAAGTTCAATCGATTGTTATCCGGAGCTGAATGCAATATGTGTTTTACAATCATGTAAATGAACTGGAATAAATCTATCTGCTAACAGTAGAATTGAAGTAGGCTACTATACAGTCGGCTATGACCAGTTCCCCTCTTGTTTTTTTTTTATAATTCCCTGAAAATAACCCCTTAAAGCAGTAGAATGTCATTGTACAGACATGCTCCTAAATAATATGCATATAAATACTTATATGTGACTTGTGTTAGTTTTAATATTTTTTACTCCTTTCCAACAAAAAACAATATTTTGTCTATAGTCTTGTTTGCCATTTGCGTCCTATTCTTTAAAATAGAATAATTTTTACCACAAATAAAAAAAATAAAAATTTTTGTCAATTTTCGGCTATGAAAATATTCGTTACGCATTGGATATGCTGCCAAAAATTTTAACCAGAGACCTTTATTTTTTTTCTCTGGATTGTGGATTTTATTTTGAGATAGTTTTTGTTTTGCAGGAGGCAGGATATGCCCCTACTTTTTAACTATTCGATTACAATGAGAGCCTGTTAGGGGGATATAAAGCCAAGTGACAATGTTCGATATGAAAATATTTTGAAACATTTCGGATACAGGTTAAGAAGTCTCGAATTAATCTCTTTCTTGCCTTAGATCCACGGTTGCCAAACGTGCCCAAAATAATCTACCAACATTTTAAGAAAAAACTTATCAAACATCTACCAAAAATTAAGTTTTTAATCAAATATTTGTTAAAATTTTCATTCTATAGAAAGTTTTTGCAAATTTTTATTTCAATAGAAAATTTTGTCAAAAATATATTTTATAAAAAAAAAAAATGTAAACATTTCATTTCTATAGAAAATTTAGTCAACATTTTATTTCCAAAGAAAATTTTGTCAAAATTTTATTTCTATAGGAAATTTTGTCAAAATTTTTATTTCTTTGGAAAATTTTGTCAAAATTTTATTTCTATAGAAAATTTTGTCAAAATTTTATTTCTATTGGAAATTTTGTCAAAATTTTTATTTCTTTGGAAAATCTTGTCAAAATTTTACTTCAATAGAAAATTTTGTAAAAATTTTAATTTCTATAGAAATTTTTGCCAAAATTTTATTTCTTAGTAAATTTTGACAAAATTTTATGTCTATCGAAAATTTTGTCAAAATTGTATTTCTATAGAAAATTTTGTCAAAATTTTATTACTATAGAAAATTTTGTCAAAATTTTTATTTCTTTGGAAAATCTTGTCAAAATTTTACTTCAATAGAAAATTTTGTAAAAATTTTTATTTCTATAGAAATGTTTGCCAAAATTTTATTTCTTAGTAAATTTTGAAAATTTTGTCAAAATTTTATATTTATAGAAAATTTTGTCAAAATTTTTATTCTATATAAATTTTTGTCAAAACTTTCTTTTTATAGATAATTTTGTCAAAATTTTATTTCTATAGATAATTTTTTCAAAATTTTATTTCTATAGAAAATTTTGTTAAAATTTTATTTCTATAGAAAATTTTGTCAAAATTTTATTTCTATAGAAAATTTTGTCAAAATTTTATTTCTATAGAAAATTTTGTCAACATTTTATTTCTATAGAAAATTTGGTCAACATTTTACTTCAATAGAAAATTTTGTAAACATTTTATGTCTATATAAAATTGTGTCAAAATTGTGTTTCTATCGAAAATTTTGCCAAAATTTTATTTCTACAGAACATTTTGTCAAAATTTTATTTCTATAGAAAATTTTCTCAAAATATTATTTCTATAGAAAATTTTGTCAAAATTTTATTTCTTTGGAAAATCTTGTCAAAATTTTACTTCAATAGAAAATTTTGTAAAAATTTTTATTTCTATAGAAATGTTTGCCAAAATTTTATTTCTTAGTAAATTTTGACAAAATTTTATGTCTATAGAAAATTTTGTCAAAATTGTATTTCTATAGAAAATTTTATCAAAATTTTATTTCTATAGAAAATTTTGTCAAAATTTTATTTCTATAGCAAATTTTGTCAAAATTTTCTCAAAATTTTATTTCCAAAGAAAATTTTCTCAAAATGTTATTTCTATAGAAAAGTTGGTCAACATTTTATTTGTATAGAAAATTTTGTAAAAATTATATTTCTATTGAAAATTTTGTCAAAATTTTATATTTATAGAAAATTTTGTCAAAATTTTTATTCTATATAAATTTTTGTCAAAACTTTCTTTTTATAGATAATTTTGTCAAAATTTTATTTCTATAGATAATTTTTTCAAAATTTTATTTCTATAGAAAATTTTGTTAAAATTTTATTTCTATAGAAAATTTTCTCAAAATTTTATTTCTATAGAAAATTTTGTCAAAATTTTATTTCTATAGAAAATTTAGTCAAAATTTTAGTTCTATAGAAAATTTTTTCAAAGTTTTATTTCTATAGAAAATGTTATCAACATTGTATTTCTATAGAAAATTTTGTTAAAATTGCATTTCTATAGAAAATTTTGTCAAAATTTTATTTCTATAGAAAATTTTGTCAACATTTTATTTCTATAGAAAATTTGGTCAACATTTTACTTCAATAGAAAATTTTGTAAACATTTTATTTCTATAAAAAATTGTGTCAAAATTTTATTCCTAAAAAAATTTGTCACTCTTTTATTTCTATAGAAAATTTGGTCAACATTTTATTTCAATAGAAAATTTTGTCAAAATTTTATGTCTATAGAAAATTTTGTTGAAATTTTTATTTCTATAGAAATTTTTGTCAAAGTTTTATTTCTAACATATCGAAAATTTTGTCAAAACTTTTATTTCTTTGGAAAATTTTGTCAAAATGTTATTTCTATAGAAAATTTTCTCAAAATTTTATTTCTATGGAAAATTTTGTCAAAATTTTATTTCTATAGAAAATTTTGTCAAAATTTTATTCCTAAAAAAATTTTGTCATAATTTTATGTCTATAGAAAATTTTGTCAAAATTGTATTTCTATAGAAAATTTTATCAAAATTTTATTTCTATAGAAATTTTTGTCAAAATTTTATTTCTATAGAAAATTTTGTCAAAATTTTATTTCTATAGAAATTTTTGTCAAAATTTTATTTCTATAGAAAATTTTGTCAAAATTTTATTTCTGTAGAAAATTTTGTCAAAATTTTATTTCTGTAGAAAATTTTGTCAAAATTTTAATGTCTATAGAAAATTTTGTAAACATTTTATTTCTATATAAAATTGTGTCAAAATTGTATTTCTATAGAAAATTTTGCCAAAATTTTATTTCTACAGAACATTTTGTCAAAATTTTATTTCTATAGAAAATTTTCTCAAAATATTATTTCTATAGAAAATTTTGTCAACATTTTATTTCTATAGAAAATTTTGTCGAAATTTTTTTCAAAGTTTTATTTCTATAGAAAATTTTGTCAAAATTTTATTTCTATAGAAAATTTTTTCAATGTTTTGTTTCTATAGAAAATTTACTCAAAATTTTATTTCTGTGGAAAATTTTGTCAAAATTTTATTTCTATAGAAAATTTTACCAAAATTTTATTTCTATAGGAAATTTTGTCAAAATTTTATGTCTGTAGAAAACTTTGTCAATTTTTTTTCTAGAAAAAATTTTATCAAAATTTTATTTCTATAGAAAATTTTGTCAAAATTTTATTTCTATAGAAAATTTAGTCAAAATTTTATTTCTGTGGGAAATTTTTTCAAAATTTTATTTCTATAGAAAATTTTGTCAAAATTTTATTTCTATAGAAAATTTTGTCAAAATTTTATTTTGATAGATAATTTTGTCAAAATTTTATTTCTATAGATAATTTTTTCAAAATTTTATTTCTATAGGGAATTTTGTCAAAATTTTATTTCTATAGATTTTTTCAAAATTTTATTTTTATAGAAAATTTTGTTAAAACTTCATTTCTATCGAAACTTTGTCAGAATGTTATTTCTATATATATCGGAATTTAAATTTTTTAATTATGGTCATCACGAATCAAGTTTCTTTTTTGCTCAAGTCCTAATAATTAAGAAATAATGGGCAAATACAATTTTTCATATTAGAATTATCAATTTTTTAATGTGTGGTCACTCATGTTTAAAGACCAAGATTTTTCATATGAGAAATTACTTTTTTTCTTGGTTTTTGTGGTGGTGATCACGTCTTGCTCGCTTTAAGGGAATATGGCCAAATCTGTGCATAAGTTTCGCATAATAATAGAGGAAAATTAAATGTCAGATTTTTTATCCACTTCTAACACGATACCTTTGCAATAATATAAAGTTCTTAAACTTAATGTAAATCCGATTTTTATAGGATTCTTTCCCCATTTAAGATACAAAAAAACCAAATCTTCTTATATAGCCCTTGTAAAACAATTCCATTGTTGAAACTGTGATATGCTGTGATGCTCAACACAAAACATTGCTTGGCCAATAATTGTAGTTTCAACAGAAGAGGTTTATGTTGGAGCTGCAATGGAAATGTGTTGACAACAATATGCTCACGAATGCAATTTTAGATGGTAGAGTTTTTCTTTGCTGATACTAAATCGTTTCGCTTTCCTTTTTTTTGTAGGGACTTTTCCCAAAAATTTTCCAAAAACTTTTGGGCAAGAACATTTTGTCAAACGTTGTGGTAAATACAATGAATGCTGGGAGAAAAACTAAAAAAAAAAAATAAAACAACAACAAAAAGAAGCACATAAAAATACTATATATATACGGAAATGAAATTGGAAAAAAAATACACACGCATACACTTGGGTAACAAACTTTGTGAAAACCCCCAGAAATTTCGACTCTTTCCAAAAAAAAAAAAAATTGAAACAAAACCCATTTATGCACTCGCACATAGTCGCATTTGCAAAGGCAAACACATTCGCAGACATTACGAATGGCAAAAGAAACGATTTTTTTGTTTCTTCTTTCATAGTCAATGGAAAACATTGTCCTTAGTCAACCATTGTAACTGTGTGCGAGTAGTTGGCTAGAATATAGGCAAACGTGTTTATGTTTGAGTGCAAGTGTAATGAATATAACGGAAGTGAAAGCATGAAGACAAAAACCAAAACTCTATGCATTGGAACAATAACAAGGACACACACACACACACCCAACTATCAACAACGAAAACAACAACAGCTGCCACAGGATCTAAGAGAATTTACTAATTTTTGGCATAGAGCACCAACAGTTTAACGTTGAACAACTGTCTGAACTCCACAAAAATGTAATTTGCATCGCAGAGCGGTCTGAAGGAAAATAAAAGGAAGTAGAATAGCAACACATACCAATACAAAGGACAGGAACATCCAAATAGATGAGTTGAGTTGAAGTTAATATACCCTTTACGAACGTTTTGAATTACAGACATATTGTCAAGTTTTGACATGGGTTAAAATTTAAAGAGTATATACGGCCGAAATTTTACTAAGGCCGATTTTTATTTTCTATAAAGACAGTCATCCACATATTGATATACTTACAAAATTGTAGATTTTTTACTGTTTGGTAGATTGGTAGAATTCTTGATATTTGGTAGATTTTTCAAAATATTCCTTTTCGCAAATTTTCTACAGAATAAAATTTTCACAAAATTTTCTATAGGAATAAAATTTTGATAAAAACTTCTATAGAAATAAAGTTTTGATAAAATTTTCTATAGAAATAAAATTCTGATAAAATTTTCTATAGAAACAAAATGCTGACAACAATTTTCTATAGAAATAAAATTTGGCAAAATTTTCTAAAGAAATAAAATTATGACAAAATTTTCTATAGAAATACAATTTTAAACAAACGTCTCTATAAAAATAAAATTTTGTCAAAATTTTCTATAGAAATAAAATTTTAATAAAATTTTCTATAGAATAAAATTTTGACAAAATTTTCTGTAGAAATAAAATTGTGACAAAATTTTCTATACAAATAACATTTTGATAAAAACTTCTATAGAAATAAAGTTTTGATAAAAACTTCAATAGAAATAAAAAGTTGACAAAATTTTCTATAGAAATAAAAGAGTGACAAACTTTTTTTAGGAATAAAATTTTGACAAAATTTCTTATAGAAATAAAATTTTGGTAAAAAACTTCTATAGAAATAACATTTTTTAAAACATTTTCTATAGAAATAAAATTTAAAAAATTTTTTTAGGAATAAAATTTTGACAACATTTTCTGTAGAAATAAAATTTTGACAAAATTTCTTATAGAAATAAAATTTTTATGAAATTTTCTATTGAAATAATAAAGGGTGATTCTTTTGAGGTTAGGATTTTCATGCATTAGTATTTGACAGATCACGTGGGATTTCAGACATGGTGTCAAAGAGAAAGATGCTCAGTATGCTTTGACATTTCATCATGAATAGACTTACTAACGAGCAACGCTTGCAAATCATTGAATTTTATTACCTAGAAAAGTTGGCAGAAAATCCGCTTTTTTATCGACAAATTTTGTTCAGCGATGAGGCTCATTTCTGGTTGAATGGCTACGTAAATAAGCAAAATTGCCGCATTTGGAGTGAAGAGCAACCAGAAGCCGTTCAAGAACTGCCCATGCATCCCGAAAAATGCACTGTTTGGTGTGGTTTGTACGCTGGTGGAATCATTGGACCGTATTTTTTCAAAGATGCTGTTGGACGCAACGTTACGGTGAATGGCGATCGCTATCGTTCGATGCTAACAAACTTTTTGTTGCCAAAAATGGAAGAACTGAACTTGGTTGACATGTGGTTTCAACAAGATGGCGCTACATGCCACACAGCTCGCGATTCTATGGCCATTTTGAGGGAAAACTTCGGAGAACAATTCATCTCAAGAAATGGACCGGTAAGTTGGCCACCAAGGTCATGCGATTTGACGCCTTTAGACTATTTTTTGTGGGGCTACGTCAAGTCTAAAGTCTACAGAAATAAGCCAGCAACTATTCCAGCTTTGGAAGACAACATTTCCGAAGAAATTCGGGCTATTCCGGCCGAAATGCTCGAAAAAGTTGCCCAAAATTGGACTTTCCGAATGGACCACCTAAGACGAAGCCGCGGTCAACATTTAAATGAAATTATCTTCAAAAAGTAAATGTCATGGACCAATCTAACGTTTCAAATAAAGAACCTATGAGATTTTGCAAATTTTATGCGTTTTTTTTAAAAAAAAAGTTATCAAGCTCTTAACAAATCACCCTTTATTTTGACAAAATTTTCTATAGAAATAAAATTTTGACAAAATTTTCTATTGAAATGCAATTTTGACAAAATTTTCTAAAGAAATGAAATTTTGACAAAATTTCCTATAGAAATAAAATTTTGACAAAATTTTCTATGGAAATAACATTTTGACAAAATTTTCTATGGAAATAAAATTTTGATAAAATTTCTATAGAAATAAAATTTTGACAAAATTTTCTATAAAAATAAAATTTTGATAAAGTCTTCTATGGAAATAAAATTTTGACAAACTTTTCTATAGAAATCAAATTTTGACAAAATTTTCTATAGAAATAAAATTGTGACAAAATTTCCTATAGAAATAAAATTTTGACAAAATTTTCTATAACAATAAAATTTTGACAAAATTTTCTATAGAAATAAAATTTTGACAACATTTGCAATAGAAATAAAATTGTGACAAAATTTCCTATAGAAATAAAATTTTGACAAAATTTTCTATAGAAATAAAATTTTGAGAAAATTTTCTTTAGGAATAAAATTTTGACAAAATTTTCTATAGAAATAAAAGTGTGTCAAAATTTCCTATAGAAATAAAATTTTGACAAAATTTTCTATGGAAATAAAATTTTGATAAAATTTTCTATAGAAATAAAATTTTGACAAAATTTTCTATTGAAATAAAATTTTGATAAAATTTTCTAAAGGAATAAAATTTTGACAAAATTTTCTGTAGAAATAAAATTGTGACAAAATTTTCTGTAGAAATAAATCTGTGACAAAATTTTCTATAGAAATAAAATTTTGATAAAAACTTCTATAGAAATAAAATTTTGATACAAACTTTTCTATATAAATAAAATATTGACAAAATTTTCTATAGAAATAAAAGAGTGACAAACTTTTTTTAGGAATAAAATTTTGACAAAATTTCTTATAGAAATAAAATTTTGGTAAAAAACTTCTATAGAAATAACATTTTTAAAACATTTTCTATAGAAATAAAATTTAAAAAATTTTTTTTAGGAAAAAAATTTTGACAACATTTTCTGTAGAAATAAAATTTTGACAAAATTTCTTATAGAAATAAAATTTTTATGAAAATTTCTATTGAAATAATATTTTGACAAAATTTTCTATAGAAATAAAATTTTGACCAAATTTTCTATTGAAATGCAATTTTGACAAAATTTTCTATAAAAATAAAAATTTGACAAAATTTTCTATAGAAATAAAAGTGTGACAAAATTTCCTATAGAAATAAAATTTTGACAAAATTTTTTATGGAAATAACATTTTGACAAAATTTTCTATGGAAATAAAATTTTGATAAAATTTCTATAGAAATAAAATTTTGACAAAATTTTCTATAAAAATGAAATTTTGATAAAGTCTTCTATGGAAATAAAATTTTGACAAAATTTTCTATAGAAATCAAATTTTGACAAAATTTTCTATAGAAATAAAATTGTGACAAAATTTCCTATAGAAATAAAATTTTGACAAAATTTTCTATAAAAATAAAATTTTGACAAAATTTTCTATAGAAATAAAATTTTGACAACATTTGCAATAGAAATAAAATTGTGACAAAATTTCCTATAGAAATAAAATTTTGACAAAATTTTCTATAGAAATAAAATTTTGACAACATTTGCAATAGAAATAAAATTGTGACAAAATTTCCTATAGAAATAAAATTTTGACAAAATTTTCTATAGAAATAAAATTTTGATAAAATTTTCTAAAGGAATAAAATTTTGACAAAATTTTCTGTAGAAATAAAATTGTAACAAAATTTTCTGTAGAAATAAATCTGTGACAAAATTTTCTATAGAAATAAAATTTTGATAAAAACTTCTATAGAAATAAAATTTTGATACAAACTTCTATATAAATAAAATATTGACAAAATTTTCTATAGAAATAAAAGAGTGACAATTTTTTTAGGAATAAAATTTTGACAAATTTTCTTATAGAAATAAAATTTTTACAATTTTTTAGGAATAAAATTTTGACAAAATTTCTTATAGAAATATAATTTTTACAAAATTTTCTATAGGAATAAAATTTTTAAAAAGTTCCCTATAGAAATAATATTTCGACAAATTTTTTTATAAAAATAAAATTTTCTATATAAATAAAATTTTGACAAAATTTCCCATAGAAATTTTGAAAAAAAAAATTTTTTGAAAATTTCCCATAGAAAATTTTTGACAATATTTTCGATTGAAATACAATTTCTACAAAATTTTCTATAGAAATAAAATTTTGACAAAATTTCCTATAGAAATCAAAGAGTGACAAAATTTTTTAGGAATAAAATTTGGCAAAATTTCTTATAGAAATAAAATTATTACAAAATTTTCTATAGAAATAAAATTTTGACAAAATTTCCTATAGAAATAAAATTTTGAGAAAATTTTCTTTAGGAATAAAATTTTGACAAAATTTTCTATAGAAAAAAAAAATTTGACAAAATTTTCTAAAGAAATAAAATTTTGACAAAATTTTCTATAAAAATAAAAATTTGACAAAATTTTCTATAGAAATAAAATTTTGACAAAATTTCCTAAAGCAATAAAATTTTGATTAAAACTTCTATAGAAATAACATTTTTACAAAATATTCTATAGAAATAAAATGTTGACAAAATTTTCTATAGAAATAAAAGAGTGACATAATTTTCTATAGAAATAAAATTTTAATGAAATTTTCTATAAAAATAAAATTTTGATAAAATTTTCTATAGGAATAAAATTTTGATAAAATTTTATACAAAAATAAAATTTTGACAAATATTCCATAGAAATAAAATTATCATAAATATTTCATAGAAACAAAATTTTGACAAAATTTTCTATAGCAATAAAATTTTGATAAAATCTTTTATAGAAATACAATTTTGACATAATTTTCTATAGAAATAAAATTTTAATGAAATTTTCTATAGAAATAAAACAAATAACATTTTTTTGGTTGGTAGTTTTTTGGTAAAATTTTCTCTAAAAGTTTGATAGATTGTTTTTTGGTTGGAGTTGTAACCATGCTTGTAATACAATCTATCAACTGACAGCTCTATTGTAAAGCTTTACATTTTTTTAGGTCCGAAAGCTTTGACCTACAAGCATTATATGGGTTATTGATAGCAACTTAAGAAATTCACCTCGCCCAAAAATGGAATTACATCGTGAACATTTTCCCGTGACTATTTACAACTGCTTACGTGGATTAGCTCAACAACAGTGCATCGATTAATTTAATTAATTTTTTGGCGATGAAACTCCGTCATAGACCAGGATTTATCGATGGTATGTATGGTGATAGTCAAACAGGGTCGTAGTTCACTCGAAGGCGAATTTCGTGAAGTTGCATCAACTGATATAGCAATCGAAATCGTGTTTAAATTGGTAGACTTTTGTATCTTGACTACGAAGAAAAACCGTTCGTAACTAGGAGATGTTTTAAAAAACATTATTTTAAAAACGTTTTTCACTTGACGCATACCATAATTTCTACTTGTAGTCCAGCTTCAATTTGGAATTTTAAGTTTTCCTTAATATGTTTTTAAAGGACTTTGAAAGCACAAGGAAGTTTAAAAGCGAATCAAAAATTTTCCTTGAATGAAGTAGGTAAAACCAAAATTAAAAAGAGAATTATATCTAAAAAATATTCTTACCTCAATTCTCCGGTCCTTTGGCTTGGAATCAATACCAAGATTATTAGTGTAAAGACAAAATATTTGGAAACGGGTATGCTTTATTTTCCAGTGTAACCCTTATTATAAATAATCCCGAATGCAAATGATTTTGGTATCTTTAGCCTTGGTGTTAAACGATCCTCCAACTTCTTCCTATATATGCTATTTAATGACCAACTTATTATACATCATATATATACTCAATTCTATGGTATAGGGTGTACAGTGATATTGTATTGCTAACATATCATATAAGCTATACATTGAAAGTGAAGTGCATGCTTTCCATATCTTTCCCACACCCACACTACTATTTGCTGCAAACCCCCCTACCATCCCTGCGAAAAAAAAACACACAAAATCCAATGTACCTACCCAACAAAACAGAGGTTCTCGCTAAGCTCTATGCCAATTGTGACACTCTCTGGTTTCCCAAGGGATATCATAAAAATGCTGGCATTCATATTTTGCCATTAAAGTCAATTGATTGTGATTTAAATAAAATTTAATTTATCGATGGTAAATAAAAATCTTCTTTGTTTATGCAAAATGAATTAAAATTAAATTCCATTAAATATTAATGAATAATTGACCTTTTATAACATTACAGTTATTTACAGTCTCTGCTGGATACTCTTTCAGAGATTATATACTCGTATTTGTTTACCATTGCGATAGAGAGAAAGAGCGAGAGAGGTGGAGAGGTGTAGAGAGAAGCTAACAGTAGTTGGTATTAACTTTAAACTTGTCCTTATAGTTGGGATGTATGTCTCTCTGTATCTCTCTCTTTCTCTCTTTATCACCCGAGTATAGCCATTGTAGTTGACATCCAACAGTGACTACGACAACAAACACAACACATTGTGTGCATAGTTCTGGTGCCGCATAAAACAATTTCCGGTTTCCGTTTCCCGTGTAAAATTGATAAATGAATGTTGCTCAGCAACAACCACAACTTAGGTGTGCTGATAGTGTAAGTAGTTTAACTACAGCACATAACACAAACATACAACTTTATGCTGCAATGCATTTGTGAACATTCCATTGCTTTGGGGTTATATTGATTTTGTTATTGCGTTTGTTAAATTAACCAACTATTGATAAATGGATAAAAAAACAAAACTATGAGAATGCTTGCAAAACTAAATGACAATTCACTTTTTATTTAGAAAGTGTTCATTATTGAGTTGGTATAGCGGAGGGCTGTCAGGACGTAGGATTATTTTACAAGTTATGCATTTTAAGCCCAACCTACATTGTGTAGTCAGGGTATGATAAAACTGAACTGAATAGAAAGATTCTTAGAAGAAATTGGGACTTTATACACCATATTATATGAACCAATTTCAGAACCAGTTCATGACTCTCTCTCTCTCTATGTGCCTTTTATATTTCGGCATTAAAAAACAAATATTAATTATCGGTTTATTGTGTTTAAAAATATTTTCCATATATGGATACCCCATAAACCCACAAAAAAAAAAAAAAAAAAAACAGTGAACCCACCATGAAAGAAAATGTAGTTTTATTTTAGAAAATTTTAATTAAAATATTTTTATACCCTCCACCATAGGATGGGGGTATATTAACTTTGTCATTCCGTTTGTAACACATCGAAATATTGATCTAAGACCCCATAAAGTATATATATTCTGGGTCGTGGTGAAATTCTGAGTCGATCTGAGCATGTCCGTCCGTGAAAATGCCACACAAATCCTAAGAAAATCCCTCCAGCATAGGATGGGGGGTATATTAACTTTGTCATTCCGTTTGTAACACATCGAAATATTGCTCTTAAGACCACATAAAGTATATGAATTCTGGGTCGTGGTGAAATTCTGAGTCGATCTAGGTATGTCCGTCTGTCCGGCTGTCCGTCCGTCTGTGGAAGTTACGCAAATTTCCGAACTAACCAAGCTATCGACTTGAAACTTGGCACAAGTAGTTGTTATTGATGTAGGTCGGATGGTATTGCAAATGGTCCATATCGGACCACTTTTACTTATAGCCTCCATATAAACCGATCCCCAGATTTGAACTCCGGAGCCTCTTGGAGGTGCAAAATTCATCTGATCGGGTTGCATTGTGGTGTTAGTATATGGTCTCTAACAACCATGCAAAAATTGGTTCATATCGGTTCATAATTATATATAGCCCCCATATAAACTGATCCCCAGATTTGAACTCCGGAGCCAATTGGAGGAACAAAATTCATCCGATCCGGTTGAAATTTGGCACGTGTTGTTAGTATATGGTCTCTTACAACCATGCAGAAATTTATGCATATCGGTCTTTAATTATATAGAGTCCCAATATAGTCCGATCCCCAGATTTGAACTCCGGAGCCTCTTGGAGGAGCAAAGTTCATCCGATCCGGTTGAAATTTGGTATGTGGTGTTAATATATGGTCTCTAACAACCATGCAAAAATTGGTCGAAATCGGTCCATAATTATATATAGCCCCCCATATAAACCGATCCCCAGATTTGACCTCCGGAGCCAATTGGAGGAATAAAATTCATCCGATCCGGTTGAAATTTGGCACGTGTTGTTAGTACATGGTCTCTTGCAGCGATGCAGAAATTTATCCATATCGGTCTATAATTGTATAGGGTCCGCATATAGTTCGATCCCCAGATTTGAACTCCGGAGCCTCTTGGAGGAGCAAAGTTCATCCGATCCGGTTGAAATTTGGTATGTGGTGTTAATATATGGTCTCTAACAACCATGCAAAAATTGGTTCATATCGGTCCATAATTATATATAGCCCCCCATATAAACCGATCCCCAGATTTGACCTCCGGAGCCAATTGGAGGAATAAAATTCATCCGATCCGGTTGAAATTTGGCACGTGTTGTTAGTATATGGTCTCTTACAACCATGCAGAAATTTATGCATATCGGTCTATAATTATATAGAGTTCCAATATAGTCCGATCCCCAGATTTGATATCGGGAGCCTCTTGGAGGAGTAAATTTCATCCGATCCGGTTGAAATTTGGTACGTGCTCTAAGTGTATGGTATCTAACAAACTATGGAAAAATTATTCCATATCGGTCCATATGGACTAACTAACTGGTCTATAGTTATCCGTGATCCGTTTCGGCTGTTGATTTTCCTCATTTTGTTGAAAATAACTGGCAAACAAATGTACTACTCAGAATTAACTGTACTTTTCAGAAGCAAAAAAGTCGGAAGGCAATCACGCAATTAATTGATCCAATTAATTTTTTAATTGAAATGGCTTCAATCACAGAAGTGATAGTATTAATTAAAAAATTAATTTACGCAATTAAATAATTAATTGATACTATTTATTTGCGTGATTGATTTTTGTTTCAATTAAAAAATTTGTTGTTGTTATAACTATTGACCATTTTCGCCGAAATACGAAAAAGATATATATGGGAGCAATGTCTACATCTGAACCGATTTCAACCAAATTTTGCATACATAGCTACAATATTAATTCTACTTCCAGTGTAAAATTTAAAGCTAATTAGGGCAAAACTCTGGCTTCTGGGGCCTGGTAAGTGCATATTGGGCCAAAGATATATATGTGAGCTATATTTATATCTGAACCGATTTCAACCAAATTCGGTACATTTTACGACACTATCAATTGGACTGCATGTGCAAAATTTAAAGTAAATCATTCTGAAATTCTGGCTTCTGGGGCCATATTAGTAGATATATCTAAAACTGAACCGATTTCTTCCAAAATCAATAGGGTTCTATTCTGACCCAAAATACATACTTTTGCCAAATTTGATTGGACTAAAATTGCGACCTAGACTTTGTTTACAAAAACGTGTTCACAGACAGACAGACGGACATGGCTAGATCGACTCAGGGGCCGGCCCAGAACAATATTTCCAAAGACACCATATGTCTGTCACATCTCTTTCTGGGTGTTGCAAACATATGCACTGACTTATAATATCCTGTTCCACAGTGTGCGCAGGGTATAAAAACAGGCAAACAATCTTGAAAGTGCTTCGTGCGCGAACAACTTTTGTTGGATTTGCCTCATCTTGAAACACCCATACAATCGGTCTCATAAGCCCAGATCGACAATTTATCACTTGCCACGATGTCATAAACGTGTTTCGAAGTACGACGATTGTATTTTTGGAGCAATTCTTTCGACCAATCGACACGAGCCTTAGCGATTGACAAATTGTGTGAGATCTAACGCCAACAAATTTGATTGTATGGCCAGGTCCCAATAATGCCTAAGGTTATCTCAATCTCACTATAGAATACATGCTCACATGATCTTGAAAAATCAGTTGGGACACAGATTCAATGGTTTCCGGAACAGCAACTGATTTTCGACCACCTTCTCGAAATTCGTCTTTGAGTGAACTACGACCTCGGTTCAATTCACCATATTATCGGTAAACACTGGTCTTAGATAGAGCTTCATCGCCAAGAAAATTTAATTAAGTTCATCGATACACTGTTGTTGCATCAACGAATGTTGTAAATTTTATTTTATTTATTTTATTTTTTACATATATAAAAAAAAAATCCTATTAAATTACCCATGGTGTAGGATTGATTTAAGCTGGATTTAACTTTCGGCCATATTTATTTGTTTGTTTTCCATGGCATATTGTTTACATTGCATCAATTTTTTTTGCTACTTTGATACTTCGCATAACCACCTTTAGTAGTTTTTACATTATTTCTCATTCACAGATATTAATCATGGTCGAAGATGGAAAACATAGGCCACTGTCCAAAACAAGGAAGTTTCAACTATCCATGAATCTTCGATGTCACACACACACACCCATAACCACAGAAGGCCAATACGTAAGCACTTGCTCATTGATAGCACCAGTATCTATACTGGTGGTGGGACATTGTCAATAAAGAACAACAACATGGCAACGTTAAAAAAATTCTCTTTTCTGCGAAAGGAGTTTCAAGGATGCAACTGAAGTAGGACTTCCGGCAAACAAGAACACTCCCACACAGACATACAGTTAGCTAGCCAACACGTAAATCATGGTCGAAAAGTTAAGTAAGTGATTTTGTCTGCCTTAGAAACCTCCTACAAAGTGCTTTTTCGCCCGCAAAAAAAAAAACCCTTTGATTTCTTTTTCCTCCTGTTATGTCTTTCTTTCTTTTGCAGATTTAATTTTTCTAATACGTTTTTTTTCGTTTTAGCTCAAAACCTGTAGAATTTTTTCAATACGTTAGTGCTTTTGTGTGGAAAAGTTTTAAGCAACACTAAGGGAGAAAAAAAAAAAACGCGTGTGAAAAAAACTTTTTGAATGGAAAGGATTAATTAGGACATTTCATGATTGATTCGCCTAAAAAATAACAAAATGTTTTAAAGCCATCTCCAAGGATGTTCGAGGAAAGAAAAACAGAAAGATTAGTTAGAAAAGAATGGAACAAAATGGAAAAAATATCGCTGGTTTAGTTTGTAGGAAAAGGTAAAATAGACACAAATACCTGAAGATATATTGCCTTACGCTTAAGCTTAGCGATGAAAATAATGTTTTCTCCCGCAATGGCGTTATTTTTAGTTTAAGGTCAATGGTGTAGCCAATCGGTATCTGCTCAGATTTATCTAAAAAAAAAAAACAAAAAAGGAGAGGGTTTAGAGATTAAAGGTTTAAAGGTTTTCGAAAAGTGTCTACATAATAAAAAATGAATTTTTTGTTAGAGATAAATTAAAGAAAAATTTGAGTGGTCAATTTTGGTGAATATAAAATCGCAATTTGTCGAGTGGACTCGATGTTCTAAAAAAACAAAAATCCATATGCCGGCTTTGAAAATTACAAAAACTCTGACTTTGCCAATTTTTGGGACAAAAAGTCGATTATTCGATTCTTGTATCGAAAGTGTACAGTATGAAATTAACAGCAAATTATTTTTTAGTTCTATTGAAAATTTCGTCAACATTTTATGTCTATAGAAAATTTTGTCAAAATTTTATTTCTATAGAAAATTTTGTCAACATTTAATTTCTATAAAAATTTTGTCAAAATTTTATTTCTATAGAAAATTTTATCAAAATTTTATTTCTATTGAAAATTTTGTCAAAATTTTATTTCTATAGAAAATTTTGTCAACATTTTATTTCTATAAAAAATTTTGTCAAAATTTTATTTCTATAGAAAATTTTGTCAAAATTTTATTTCCATATAAAATTTTGTCAAAATTTTATTTCCATAGAAAATTTTGTCAAATTTGTATACCCTCCACCATAGGATGCGGGTATATTAACTTTGTCATTGTAACACATCGAAATATTGCTCCAAGACCCCATAAAGTATATGTATTCTTGGTCGAGGTGAAATTCTGAGTCGATCTGAGCATGTCCGTCCGTCCGTCCGTCTGTTGAAATCACGCTAACTTCCGAACGAAGCAAGCTATCGACTTGAAACTTGGCACAAGTAGTTGTTATTGATGTAGGTCGGATGGTATTGCAAATGGGCCATATTTGTCCACTTTTACGTATAGCCCCCATATAAACGGACCCCCAAATTTGGCTTGCGATTGTTCTAAGAGAAGCAAATTGCATCCGATCCGGCTGAAATTTGGTACATAGTGTTAGTATATAGTCTCTAACAACCATGCAAAAATTGGTCCACATCGGTCCATAATAATATATAGCCCCCATATAAACCGATCCCCCGATATGGCTAGCGGAGCCTCTAAGAGATGCAAATTTCATCCGATCCGGCTGAAATTTGGTACATGGTGTTGGTATATGTTCTCTAACAACCATGCAAAAATTTGTCCACATCGGTCCATAATTATATATAGCCCCCATATAAGCCGGTCCCCAGATTTGATCTCCGGAGCCTCTTATAGGAGCAAAATTCATCCGATCCGGTTGAAATTTGGTATGTGGTGTTAGTATACGGTATCCAACAACCATGCAGGAATTTGTACATATCGTTCCATAATTATATATAGCCCCCATAAAAATCGAAATTCATCCGATCCGGTTGAAATTTGGAACATGGTGTTAGAATGTGGTCTCTAACAAACACGCAAGAATTGGTCCATATCGGTCCATAATTATATATAGCCCCCATATAAACCGTTCCCCAGATTTATCCTCCGGAGCTGTAGTGGCCGCTTTGATACGGAAAGTAAAATCAACTATAAGACAAAATAGATTTTTCAAATTAATTTCGTTGTGCGACACACTTTTGTCGATGAGTGTAATCTGCATTCAGCTGTATGAACAAACAAAATATGATTTTTTGCTCTATGTGTATTTACTCATTGCTCTTTGTTATACATACGCCCAAATAAATTGAACACCTGCATTCTTGTGATCTTTGCTTGATTACTACGTAAAACCAAAAATGTTTCAATGGTAATTTTTTTCTTATGCGCTTCTTTTTGCTCAGTGGTGAATTTTGTCCGAACTTCTACATTAGCTTACACATGATGATTCATTTTTTTTATTACGCAGTTTGTAATTGGGCTATATTAAAGAAGTCTATACGCGAATCCCTCTGTACATAATAACATATTTATTCAGTGAATTCCATAAATTAACTATATTTATTAAATAAATACCATAAGAAAATGTTGTGGATATTGATGAAAATTTTAAAAATCGGATTTTTATTTAAATCCTATAAAATCGAAATTTAAATGACCAGGAAAAATTTCGTAAGTGCGAATACCAAAATTTATTTTATGTTTCCCTGTGTTCATTAGTGAAATTTGGGTAAATATTTTGTGATCTATCGGGGAAATGGCAACACCACTATTCGCGCAGTTTTGACATTATTCTTTAGGCATCATAGAGAAAATCAAAACTCCTTTCTTTCATCGATTCGGGTAAAAACGTGAGCTTCCTTCCTCTGTGAAACGGCAACCAGATCACAGCTAAAGTGTTTCTATCCAAGAGAAAAAAATCAAAATTTTTCATTTTAATCAGCAAGTGATTTATAAATTTTCGTGAAACTTCTCCACTGATCACATTTTTACTTTAATATTTAAACAGTATTTTCTAAAGGTAAATAATTTTGTGGATTATTTGCTTTCTCGCCAGAATTTAACATTTAATTAAACTTTGCTAGATAAAATACAATACTTCCAATATATCTGCAAAAAAATCTGGGAAAACGTGACATACATTTTTTATGCTCACGCAACGTTTCGAAGTACGGAAACCTTTTTTTCATCAAAAGGATTGCTACTACCCACAGGGTAGTAGCTTCATAATTTTTGGAAAAAAGACAATCCTGAAATTTCGTTTTCCTGCCAGAATTCTTGATACCAAAATTTGGATGTAAATCTCAAACATATGCTCCAATGATATAGTGGCTTAGAACATTTTCATCAACCCGGAAGCCAAAAAATGCCGCCTTATTAAAATTGTCGAAACAAAAGTCATTATAAATGCTTGGATTTTTTAATCTCATCGCCGCATTTTTTACCCTGTCTCGATAAAATCTCGAGTTTGATGCCTTTCTATGATGCCCAGGCCATTGCGACTGTAGTTTCACGATGATAATTTCCGGAATTGTAAAATTATTACTTCTGAACACTTCAACCGGCTTTACCCCGATGTAACCTGATACGGTCGTCAAAACAAAATTAAACATATCTTCATTCATTTCATCGGCTATAATTCGTATAATTCATAAATTATTAAATTTCAATGGAAATTTAATTTGAAACATTTTTTTAGATAGTTTAAGTGCATAAAATTTTATATTGAGATGTTGCCATGAGTTACAAAAAAATAATTTTGCGAATGTGCATTCAAAAATATTATCACGGCGTAATCAACACCCTTTAACATAATTAACATTTACATCACAACAGCATCATCGACCACATGGAGGCCTTCATCATGATCGAGTTGTTGGTAAGTTTTTACTCTTTATTAGTTCCTCCATTTTTTCGGTGTTGAGTTATTTTATTTTTTTTCCCTTTAATACAATTATCTATGCACATACATATCGATAATTGAGAGAGCACAAAAGAGTATGGTGTGATATTATTGTCTTTTTTATTATTCTCTCTATTTTTCTAAAGACTATTTAATCTCCAAATAACTGGTTTACCATACACTAAGCCTCTCTTATGATCTCTCTTTTATTGTGCTCATAGCAAAAGGGGCAGGTTTTATTTGTTTTGTTTTGATTCCATGGCATAATTTCTTTATGAGTGAAAGTTAGATATTTTGATTCTTAACCCTATTAGGGACGTAAATTTTGTTTCCTCTTTTTTAATATTAATGAGTAAAATTACCTATTATAATATAAATTGAATAATTTTGAATTGATGTAATTTAAAATTTAACTAAAATATGTTAGAATCATATACATATAATCGATTAATAAATATTTGAAGGTAATGATATAAAAATCATGGCTCGGTAAATTATTCTTCATAAGTGTTTTCAAGGAATGAGGCCATAAAAGAAAATAATTTTTGTTAGGGGTTCTGTTAAAATTTATGCCAACAGAACATTGGTATGGCGAGGGTTTTGAGGCAATTTATCCCAATTACATCTGGGATACATTTAACGTTGGCAATTTTTAGAAAATACTCCTGTCTCTATTTACCTTTCATTTGTGACTAGAGTGGGGAAAATCTTTAATTTTTTTAGTTTTCTCTAGTCATTTCGGTCCATGTAAGATTTCATTAATTACTCAAATAAATAGGGAGTCTGAAATAAAATAATGCTGTGATGGGAAAGTGGTTGTGAGAGGAAAGGACACGAACCCCCCACCCGATTGTGCTAGCGAAAGAAGGCTCCCGCAGTCCTAAGTCTTTCACAATTCTAAGATGTTATGATATTCTTTACAAAACTTACATCCCTATTCAGATATTGGTCTGGTACATTACAGTATTTGGCGCCCAACGTGGGGCCGAAAATGGCTCTGTCTTTTTGGCTCTTATTAGATATATAGATTTCATCACGTAAATTCATTTTGGGCAACGTCAGAGTGCTTGTTACTTTTTTTTGAATAACTGCTAAAACCTCTCTGGATTTTTGACCATTTGATAATTTATTCGATTAGTTAACCGATCAGGATTTTTGGTTAGTATTTTCAAAAAGTAGGGCATTCATCGTTGATTGAGCTCATATGAATTTCTATTTTATTGACCATTATGTACCCCTTTGGCGATCTTAGGGATCAGAACCTGTAAATCAATTTTTGGATTTCTCTAATTTTGCTTATGGCATTTTACAGACCTTTGATTTGCAGATGTGAGATTTTCGGCAACAAGCTCTATTCTGGTGTGTTTCACAAAGATCCGTACATTAGGTATTTTTAGTTGTACAATAGACTGGTTTTGATTTCCAAGTAGTTTTAGAAATTGCCCAATTTTTTTATTTTCTTTGGCACTCATATCCTGTATGAAAACACTGATTATCTATATTTTGGAAACAAACACATACTCAATTTTGTTTTTGTTGTTGCTTGAGGAAAACCTATAGTTGTTGTTTTCCTTCTGTATACATATTTTTGATTCTTATTTTCTTGATTCGTGACATTATTTTAATTATGTCTGTTCCACGGACTCCTCCGGAATCTAATTCCGTACAATCCGCATTGGAACCGGCCAGTATTGCGCCTTCATCATGCCAATTATGTAATGAGATTATGTCAGAAGGGCAAGACTGCCTCATAATAAGTGAATGTTCTCATCCCTTTCATCGGGCGTGTATTGAAGGATATTTGAGTACCACTTCTCAATGTCCTGTTTGCAAACGTCCATGCCAATTGAATGAATTAAGGGTTCTTGTTATAGTACCTAAGACTGTGAACTCTGGTAAACATTTCCAAAAGGCAAAACCGAGAGGAGCATTGTCGAAACACTATAACACTCGAAGTAATCGTAACCTTTTCCAAGAGCATAATTCGCAGCTCGATCTCAGCTCTTCTGTGGATATTGCAGGTTACGTGACACCTAATAGAGATAGAATGCGTCCAAACCAGGCGGGCCCGGTCCAGGATGATCCACGGCAAAACCCTCGTACAGTTGCGACTTCTATTGATTATAACGAAATTAACCGCTTAATAGAGACTAATTTGACTCGTCTATTACAGAACTTTAATATTACGTCAAATCCCAATCAGAATTCTAACTCTAACAATTCTCAGGAACGGGGTCTTAATTTACATTCTGGACCGAATTGTAGTGCGCCTAATAACGCACCGAATTTTAATTCGAACCCTCCTGAGGTCCGGAATTCGTTGACGTCTCCTCCTGGTAATAATCCAGTAAATAATAACGGACAAAATTTTATTAACTTATCTCCCAACATGTACTCAAACTCCGGAAGTAATGGAATTACCTCTGATAAAGCTACCTCTATAATCCAGAGTTGGAACTTGAGGTTTGATGGATCTTCTACGGGGTTGAATGTGGAAGAATTCCTTTATCGAGTTAGGTCGTTGACTAACGATAACTTTAGTGGTGACTTCTCAATTATATGTCGAAACTTGAATACACTGCTAATGGGGAAAGCTAAGGAATGGTACTGGAGATACCATAAGCAGGTATCATGTCTTAACTGGAACGATTTTAGCAATGCGATTCGAGCTCAATATAAGGATTATAAAACATCTTACGACATTAGGGAGGAAATAAGAAACAGGAAACAAAAGCCTAATGAGTCATTTGATGTTTTCTTTGAATCCATATCGTCTATAATGGATAGGCTACCTGTTCCCATGTCGGAGGAAGAACTCATTGAAATATTACCCAGGAATCTTCGACCTGAGGTGCGACAAGATTTATTATATGTGAAAATAAATTCTATTTCCCATCTTCGACAACTTGTCCAAACACGGGAACATTTTCTCAGCGATGAGTATGTCAGGAGAAACTTGTCGACACGAAATACTCTCATAAATTCAGCTCCTAGAAAATATGTTTCCGAAATTGATGGAGAACATGATTCGGCTGATGAGCTTTCCCAAACTGTTGATGCCATATATAGGGTGGCACCCAACCAAAAATGTTGGAATTGCGACGAAGTTGGCCACCATTGGCAAGATTGCGTGCGCGATCGAAGCATTTTTTGCTATGGGTGTGGAAAGAAAAACACGTATAAACCGAACTGCTTTGACTGTAAAAACAGACAACATGTTCAATCAAAAAACTCGATAAAAATGGATCCCCAGATCGAATAAATAATCAGGTGGATCCCACTTTTCATGCTAAGAATCATTTCAATAAAAATACCCAGACTGAAATTTGCAACAATCATTTAGATTTTTCTTCGCATAAAGACGAGACAAATAATAATTATATACCCAAATTTATTTTGAAAAGACCAGATAATTTGGAAACACAATTACTTCAACGAGAACCAGCTTTTCTGTATCCACGACTGCCATATCATGAACGACTTGTTCAATACATGAAGAAACGTAATGCTATTTTTGATATTAATTTTCTTTCGGCTACTCGTAGATCAAAGCCCAAACGGTCTACTTTACGATTGAGAAATTATTACAGGACAAGAAGGATTTGCCGCAAACTCCTGGTTTCGGTCATAATTTCCAAACCATCCGACAGGAGATATTTTGCCAAAGTTTCTTTCCTGACCTATGAGGAATACGGACTGTTAGACACTGGTGCTAGCATCAGCTGTATTGGGTCCGATTTGGCTCTCCAGGATTTTTCTAAACTTCCCAATTTTTCACGATGTAAATCACACATTCAAACTGCTGATGGCACTTCACAAAGAGTAATTGGATGGCTAGATGTTAATATTTCATTTCGTGGCAAATCTAAGCCATTAAAAATTTTTATAATTCCATCTATTTCTCAGAGATTAATCCTAGGGATTGATTTTTGGAGAACTTTTGGTTTGATTCCTAACGTTTTGGAATCTGTCGATTTTGTAGCTACGGAAAATTCTTCTGTGAGCACTTTTACTTTGAAACCAGATATAGAATATGAGAAAATTCAGGCACTTGATCATTCTGATGTGGATAAATTTCCATTATTAGAACAAGAGGCGAAGCAATTGGAATCAGTTATAAATCTATTTCCGAGTTTTGAAGCCCAGGGTCTTGGAAGAACCACCTTGATTCGTCATGTGATTGATGTGGGTGATGCCACCCCAATAAAACAGCGGTTCTATCCAGTATCCCCTGCGGTGGAAAAACTGATGTTTGGGGAAATTGATAGGATGCTTCAGCTGGGTGTAATAGAACCATCAACCTCAGCTTGGAGCTCTCCAATGCGGTTGGTGGTTAAACCAAATAAAGTCAGACTTTGTTTGGATGCAAGGCGTCTGAATGCTGTAACCAAGAAAGACGCCTACCCATTACCCAATATAGAAGGAATCTTTGCGCGATTGCCGAGGGCAAACTTAATATCCAAATTGGATTTAAAGGATGCCTTCTGGCAAATTAGCCTGGACGAGAAGTCCAAACATCTGACGGCATTTACAGTGCCCGGAAGGCCATTATATCAGTTTGTGGTCATGCCTTTCGGGCTCTGTAATGCCCCGCAGACGATGTGCAGGCTAATGGACGAGATCATTCCTCATGACTTACGCCACTGTGTGTTTGGTTATTTGGATGATCTCGTCATTGTGTCGGAAGATTTTCCTTCTCATATTGAGGTACTGGTGAGGCTGTCTATGCAATTTCGTAAAGCAAATCTTACTCTGAACATCTCGAAAAGTAAGTTTTGTGTAACGAAGGTTAATTATTTGGGTTATCTAATCGGAAACGGAGGAATCACCACCGATCCTGAAAAGGTTATAGCTATTTCGAACTGGCCAGTACCTAAAAATCTGAAGCAAGTCAGAGGATTTTTAGGACTGGCTGGTTGGTATAGACGGTTTGTACCGAATTTTTCGTCTGAAACCTTTCACATTACTGAGGTTTTAAAATCTAAAAGGAAGTTCAATTGGACTCCCGAGGCCCAGTGTGCGTTTGAAAAAGTGAAAGGTTTACTGACAACTTCACCTGTTTTATCCAATCCTGACTTCGAAAAGAAATTTTATTTACACTGCGATGCGAGTGACTACGGCATTGGCGCAGTCCTCGTGCAGTTAGATGAAAACGGTCAGGAAAAGCCCATCGCGTTCATGAGCAAGAAGCTCACAACTGCTCAGCGCAATTATAGCGTCACTGAGCGTGAATGTCTTGCTGCAGTGGAAGCGATAAAACGATTCCGATGCTATCTGGAACTACAGGAGTTTGAGGTAGTTACGGATCACTCCAGCCTTCTATGGCTAATGCGGCAACCAGACTTAAGTGGGCGGTTAGCCCGATGGGTCTTCAAGCTGCAACCCTATAAGTTCACCATTAGCCATAGAAAGGGGAGTGAACACGTAGTTCCAGATGCATTGTCACGCATTCAGAATGACGAAATATCTGGTATTGATCTGGCTGAGCCAGAAATAGATCTGGAATCACCACATTTTTCCGACGAGGAATATATTACACTGCGGACCAAAGTTAATGAAAATCAGTCTAAATTTCCTGATTTGAGAGTAGTGGACGGATTTGTTTACCATAGAACTGAACACTATTCGGGTGAAGAGGGGCAGGAACAAGGGGCGTGGAAACTGTGGGTACCTTCAGCACTTCGAAGACAAACGATCGTCAGGGCTCATGATTCTGCGGTGGCAGCACATGGAGGCATGGCCAAAACGATTGATTTGCTGCGAAGGAATTTCTTTTGGCCTGGTCTTGTACAAGATGTACGAGAATACGTCAGGAATTGTGAAGTTTGCAAGGGCACGAAGGCGCCCAATATGATTTTGAAGCCCCCGATGGGAAATCAGCCCATTTCAACCCGTCCATTTCAAAGGCTCTACATTGACCTTTTGGGGCCTTATCCGAGAAGCAAGTCCGGATACATAGGTATCCTAATTGTCTTAGACCACTTAAGTAAATTCCATTGGTTGTGCCCTCTTCGAAAATTTACGTCGAGTGTAATCCAGGAATTTTTACTACATCATATTTTTCATGTTTATGGTGTACCGGAGACCATAGTAAGCGATAACGGTAGCCAATTCAGAGCAAACGAATTAAATGCATTTTTTACCAGCTACGGCATTAATCATATATACACTGCTCTTTATTCGCCGCAAGCCAACGCCTCTGAAAAGGATAACCGTTCGCTTATTGCTGGTATCCGGGCATATCTGAAACAAGTATATACAGCAGTAAGTTCGGCCGGGCCGAATCTTAAATACCCACCACCATGAACCAAATATTAGGGTTTCCTTTGAAATTTCAGGAGGGCTTGAGGACTTGAGGACACAACCCGAAGATAAATTTAAAGATTTCACCTATGAGGACTACATCAGATTCTGGATTTATAAGAACCATTTTTGTTTGAGGTTTAGAGGAATCATTAACATCTCTTGTAAGTGTGCAAGAAAATTATAAAATAACGTCTTGATTTGAAATCTTAAATCTGTAGAAGTAAAATCTGGAAATTTTACATTGAGTTTCAAGCAATTTTCATGATCAGTGCGCCTTCTACACCCTCAAGAAGTGAAGTCGGTCTATATGGAGGCATTACCAAGTGGACCGATAAAAACTTAATCCGATACACGTTTTTGTGAGCCTAAAATACCAGAATATTTACAATTTCAGGCATATCAGATAAAAACTACGGTTTCTAGAAACCCAAGGAGTTAAATCGGGAGATCGTTCTTATGGGGGCTATACTAAAATATGGACCGATACTCACCATTTTCGGCACACCTCTTTGTGACCCGAAAATACCTCTAGATTTCCAATTTCAGGCAAATAGGATAAAAACTTCGGATTCTAGAAGCCCAAGAAGTAAAATTGGGGAATCGGTCTATATGGGGGCTATACCAAAATATGGATCGATACTCACCATTTTCGGCACACCCCTTTATGGTCCTAAAATACCTCTAGATTTCCAATTTCAGACAAATTGGATAAAAACTACGGTTCCTATAAGCCCAAGACCCCAAATCGGGAGATCGGTCTATATGGGGGCTATACCATAATATGGACCGATACTCACAATTTTTGGCACACGTATTTGTGGTCCTACAATACCTCTAGATTTCCAATTTCAGGTAAATTGAATAAAAACTGCGGTTTCTATAAGCCCAAGAAATAAAATCGGGAGATCGGTCTATATGGGGGCTATACCAAAATATGGACCGATACTCACAATTTTTGGCACACATATTTGTGGTCCTACAATACCTCTAGATTTCCAATTTCGGATAAATTGAATAAAAACTGCGGTTTCTATAAGCCCAAGAAGTAAAATCGGGAGATCGGTCTATATGGGGGCTATACCAAAATATGGACCGATACTCACAATTTTTGGCACACGTATTTGTGGTCCTACAATACCTCTAGATTTCCAATTTCAGGTAAATTGAATAAAAACTGCGTTTTCTATAAGCCCAAGAAGTAAAATCGGGAGATCGGTCTATATGGGGGCTATACCAAAATATGGACCGATACTCACAATTTTTGGCACACGTATTTGTGGTCCTACAATACCTATAGATTTCAAATTTCAGGTAAATTGAATAAAAACTGCGGTTTCTATAAGCCCAAGAAGTAAAATCGGGAGATCGGTCTATATGGGGGCTATACTAAAACGTGGACCGATACTCACCATTTTTGGCACATCTCTTTATGGTCATAAAATACCTCCAGATTTCAAATTTCAGGCAAATTGGATAAAAACTACGATTTCTATAAGCCCAAGACCCCAAATCGGGAGGTCGGTTTATATGGGGACTATATCAAAACCTGGACCGATATAGCCCATCTTCGAACTTGACCTGCCTGCAGACAAAAGACGAGTTTGTGCAAAATTTCAGCACGATTGCTTCATTATTGAAGTCTGTAGCGTGATTACAACAGACAGACAGACAGACAGACAGACAGACAGACAGACAGACGGACAGACGGACATCGTTATATCGTCTTAGAATTTCTCCCTGATCAAGAATATATATACTTTATATAGTCGGAAATCGATATTTCGATGCGTTACAAACGGAATGACAAACTTATTATACCCCCGTCACCATTCTATGGTGGTGGGTATAAAAAGATCATCGCATGTGGGATCAACATCTTAGCTCAATTAGTTGTTCGTTACGAAATGCTATTCACCAATCTATAAAATGTTCGCCTTACCACGCATTATTTGGCTTTGATATGGTGACCCACGGGTCAACATATGGCCTATTAAGGGGCCTCAATCTACTTAATGAGCCTACTACAGGTATTTGTCGTGACGATCAGCTCCAGCTCATAAGGAATGAACTAATGAAACATATTAAAGCTGCCTATGATAAAAATCAACAACAGTACAATCTTCGTGCCAGGCCACAAACTTTTAACGTTGGGCAAATAGTTTTTCGACGAAATTTTGCCCAAAGCAATTTCGAAAAGGGGTTCAATGCTAAGTTTTCACCAGTATTTCTCAAGGCAAAAGTTCGCGAAAAATTAGGAAACAACTACTGTGTCCTGGAGGACATGGATGGAAAAATCGTAGGGACATTTCACGGAAAAGATATCCGTCAATAATGGAAAAATTGGTATGCGCCTGAGATATTTACCTTTTTCCCATTTAATATCAATTTTATAAACAATTAATAGTGGTTGAACACTTGCGAACAACATTTTGAATATGAGATACATTTAGATAGGTAACTTTTATAACAATCAATAGCAAAAACAAAAAAAACCGTAAAGAACTTTACATATCATACTAGATATTCACTGTCAACAATATAGACTTGAATGAAATTTGAAATTTGATAGAAAAAAAAAAATTGTATTTATTTGCGAATCATATTACCGACCATTTTCCATCTTATTTCCCATTTGAGCAACAGGGAAATAATCTGGTTTGTAGTGGCCGCTTTGATACGGAAAGTAAAATCAACTATAAGACAAAATAGATTTTTCAAATTAATTTCGTTGTGCGACACACTTTTGTCGATGAGTGTAATCTGCATTCAGCTGTATGAACAAACAAAATATGATTTTTTGCTCTATGTGTATTTACTCATTGCTCTTTGTTATACATACGCCCAAATAAATTGAACACCTGCATTCTTGTGATCTTTGCTTGATTACTACGTAAAACCAAAAATGTTTCAATGGTAATTTTTTTCTTATGCGCTTCTTTTTGCTCAGTGGTGAATTTTGTCCGAACTTCTACATTAGCTTACACATGATGATTCATTTTTTTTATTACGCAGTTTGTAATTGGGCTATATTAAAGAAGTCTATACGCGAATCCCTCTGTACATAATAACATATTTATTCAGTGAATTCCATAAATTAACTATATTTATTAAATAAATACCATAAGAAAATGTTGTGGATATTGATGAAAATTTTAAAAATCGGATTTTTATTTAAATCCTATAAAATCGAAATTTAAATGACCAGGAAAAATTTCGTAAGTGCGAATACCAAAATTTATTTTATGTTTCCCTGTGTTCATTAGTGAAATTTGGGTAAATATTTTGTGATCTATCGGGGAAATGGCAACACCACTATTCGCGCAGTTTTGACATTATTCTTTAGGCATCATAGAGAAAATCAAAACTCCTTTCTTTCATCGATTCGGGTAAAAACGTGAGCTTCCTTCCTCTGTGAAACGGCAACCAGATCACAGCTAAAGTGTTTCTATCCAAGAGAAAAAAATCAAAATTTTTCATTTTAATCAGCAAGTGATTTATAAATTTTCGTGAAACTTCTCCACTGATCACATTTTTACTTTAATATTTAAACAGTATTTTCTAAAGGTAAATAATTTTGTGGATTATTTGCTTTCTCGCCAGAATTTAACATTTAATTAAACTTTGCTAGATAAAATACAATACTTCCAATATATCTGCAAAAAAATCTGGGAAAACGTGACATACATTTTTTATGCTCACGCAACGTTTCGAAGTACGGAAACCTTTTTTTCATCAAAAGGATTGCTACTACCCACAGGGTAGTAGCTTCATAATTTTTGGAAAAAAGACAATCCTGAAATTTCGTTTTCCTGCCAGAATTCTTGATACCAAAATTTGGATGTAAATCTCAAACATATGCTCCAATGATATAGTGGCTTAGAACATTTTCATCAACCCGGAAGCCAAAAAATGCCGCCTTATTAAAATTGTCGAAACAAAAGTCATTATAAATGCTTGGATTTTTTAATCTCATCGCCGCATTTTTTACCCTGTCTCGATAAAATCTCGAGTTTGATGCCTTTCTATGAAGCCCAGGCCATTGCGACTGTAGTTTCACGATGATAATTTCCGGAATTGTAAAATTATTACTTCTGAACACTTCAACCGGCTTTACCCCGATGTAACCTGATACGGTCGTCAAAACAAAATTAAACATATCTTCATTCATTTCATCGGCTATAATTCGTATAATTCATAAATTATTAAATTTCAATGGAAATTTAATTTGAAACATTTTTTTAGATAGTTTAAGTGCATAAAATTTTATATTGAGATGTTGCCATGAGTTACAAAAAAATAATTTTGCGAATGTGCATTCAAAAATATTATCACGGCGTAATCAACACCCTTTAACATAATTAACATTTACATCACAACAGCATCATCGACCACATGGAGGCCTTCATCATGATCGAGTTGTTGGTAAGTTTTTACTCTTTATTAGTTCCTCCATTTTTTCGGTGTTGAGTTATTTTATTTTTTTTCCCTTTAATACAATTATCTATGCACATACATATCGATAATTGAGAGAGCACAAAAGAGTATGGTGTGATATTATTGTCTTTTTTATTATTCTCTCTATTTTTCTAAAGACTATTTAATCTCCAAATAACTGGTTTACCATACACTAAGCCTCTCTTATGATCTCTCTTTTATTGTGCTCATAGCAAAAGGGGCAGGTTTTATTTGTTTTGTTTTGATTCCATGGCATAATTTCTTTATGAGTGAAAGTTAGATATTTTGATTCTTAACCCTATTAGGGACGTAAATTTTGTTTCCTCTTTTTTAATATTAATGAGTAAAATTACCTATTATAATATAAATTGAATAATTTTGAATTGATGTAATTTAAAATTTAACTAAAATATGTTAGAATCATATACATATAATCGATTAATAAATATTTGAAGGTAATGATATAAAAATCATGGCTCGGTAAATTATTCTTCATAAGTGTTTTCAAGGAATGAGGCCATAAAAGAAAATAATTTTTGTTAGGGGTTCTGTTAAAATTTATGCCAACAGAACATTGGTATGGCGAGGGTTTTGAGGCAATTTATCCCAATTACATCTGGGATACATTTAACGTTGGCAATTTTTAGAAAATACTCCTGTCTCTATTTACCTTTCATTTGTGACTAGAGTGGGGAAAATCTTTAATTTTTTTAGTTTTCTCTAGTCATTTCGGTCCATGTAAGATTTCATTAATTACTCAAATAAATAGGGAGTCTGAAATAAAATAATGCTGTGATGGGAAAGTGGTTGTGAGAGGAAAGGACACGAACCCCCCACCCGATTGTGCTAGCGAAAGAAGGCTCCCGCAGTCCTAAGTCTTTCACAATTCTAAGATGTTATGATATTCTTTACAAAACTTACATCCCTATTCAGATATTGGTCTGGTACATTACAGAGCCTCCTGGAGGACCAAAATTCATTCGATCCGGTTGAAATTTGGAACGTGGTGTTAGTATAAGGCCGCTAATAACCATGCCAAAATTGGTCCATATCGGTCTATAGTTATATATAGCCGATTCCCAATCACACAAAAATTGGTCCATATCGGTTCATAATCATGGTTGCCACTCGAGCCAGAAATAATCTACCAAAATTTTATTTTTAAAGAAAACATTGTCGAAATGTTATTTCTATAGAAAATTTTGTCAAAATTTTACTTCTATAGAAAATTTTGTCAAAATTTTATTTCTAAAGAAAATTTTGTCAAAGTTTTATTTCTATAGAAAATTTTGTCAAAATTTTATTTCCATAGAAAATTTTGTCAAAATTTTACTTCCATAGAAAATTTTGTCAAAATTTTATTCCTATAGAAAATTTTGTCAAAATTTTATTTCTATAGAACATTTTGTCAAAATTTTATTTCTATAGAATATTTTACCAAATTGTTATTTCTATAGAAAATTTTGTCAAAATTTTATTTCTATAGAAAATTTTGTCAAAATTTTATATCTATAGAAAATTTTGTCAAAATTTTATTTCTATAGAAAATTTTGTCAAAATTTTATTTCTATAGAAAATTTTGTCAAAATTTTATCTCTATAGAAAATTTTGTCAAAATTTTATTTCTATAGAAAATTTTATCAAAATTTTATATCTGTAGAAAATTTTCTCACAATTTTATATCTATAGAAAATTTTGTCAAAATTTTATTTCTATAGAAAATTTTGTCAACATTTTATTTCCATAGAAAATTTTGTCAACATTTTATTTCCAGAGAAAATTTTGTCAAAATTTAATTTCTATAGAAAATTTTGTAAAAATTTTATTTCTATAGAAAATTTTTTATAAATTTTATTTCTATAGAAAATTTTGTCAAAATTTTATTTCTATAGAAAATTTTGTCAAAATTTTATTCCTATAGAAAATTTAGTCAAAATTTTATTTGTATGAAAATTTTGTCATCATTTACATCTATAGAAAATTTTCTCACAATTTCATCTCCATAGAAGATTTTGTCAAATATTTATTTCTATAGACAATTTTGTCGAAATTTTATTTCTATAGAAAATTTTTTCAAAATTTTATTTCTATAGAAAATTTTGTCAAAATTTTTTTTCTATAGAAAATTTTGTCAAAATTTTGTTTCTATAGAAAATTTTGTCAAAATTTTATTTCTATAGGAAATTTTGTCAAAATTTTATTTCCATAGAAAATTTTGTCAAAGTTTTATTCCTATAGAAAATTTTGTCAAAATTTTATTTCTATAGAATATTTTACCAAATTGTTATTTATATAGAATATTTTGCCAAATTGTTATTTCTATAGAAAATTTTGTCAAAATTTTATTTCTATAGACAATTTTGTCAAAATTTAATTTCTATAGAAAATTTTTTCAAAATTTTATTTCTATAGAAAATTTTGTCAAAATTTTATTTCTATAGAAAATTTTGTCAAAATTTTGTTTCTGTAGAAAATTTTGTCAAAATTTTATTTTTATAGAAAATTTTGTCAAAATTTTATTTCCATAGAAAATTTTGTCAAAATTTTATTTCCATAGAAAATTTTGTCAAAATTTTATTTCTATAGAAAATTTTGTCAAAATTTTATTTCTATAGAAAATTTTGTCAAAATTTTATTCCTATAGAAAATGTTGTCAAAATTGTATTTATATAGAATATTTTGCCAAATTGTTATTTCTATAGAATATTTTGCCAAATTGTTATTTCTATAGATGATTTTGTCAAAATTTTATTCCTATAGCAAATTTTGTCAAAATTTTATTTATATAGAATATTTTGCCAAATTTTTATTTCTATAGAAAATTTTGTCAAAATTTTTATCCTATAGAAAATTTTGTCAAAATTTTATTTCTATAGATTTTTTTTTTTAATTTTTATTTCTATAGATTTTTTTTTTAATTTTTATTTCCATAGACAATTTTGTCAATATTTTATTTCTATAGAAAATTTTGTCAACATTTTATTTCTATAGAAAATTTTGTCAAAAGTTTATTTCTATAGAAAAATTTTTTGAATTTTTTTCTATGGAAAATGTTGCCAAAATGTATTGTTATAATCACGCTACAGTCTTCAATAATGGAGCTATCGTCCTGAAATTTGGCACAGAATGGTCTTTTGTCAGCACGCAGGCCAAGTTCGAAGATATCGGTCCAGGTGTTGATATAGCTCCCATATAAACCGATTGCTCGATTTGGGGTCTTGGGGTTATAGAAACTGTATTTTTTTCCAATTTCCCTGAAATTGGAAATCTAGAGGTATTCTAGGACCCCAAAGAGGTGAGACGAAAATGGTGATTATTGGACCTTGTATTGATATAGCCCCCATATACACCGATCTCCCGATTTTATTTCTAGGGCTTCTAGAATCCGTAGTTTTTATCTAATTTGCCTGAAATTGGAAATCTAGAGGAATTCTAGGACCATAAAGAGGTGTGCCGAATATATTGTGTGTCTAGATTCTAGAGAACTACAATTAGAAGTGCTGAATATTGTATATAACCCCCATGTTTTTGGCATAGCCCCCATTAGACCGATCTCCCGATTTAACTCATAGTGTTTCCAGAAATTGTAATTTTTATCGGATTTGCCACAATTTAAAAATATACTGGCATTTTAGAACCACAGAAAGTGTATATGATTTAGTAAGGCCTCCATATAGACCGATTTCAGATCTCGAGGGTACAGAAGGTGCACTGACCATGAAAATTGCTTGAAATTGAATGTAAAATTTCCAGATTTTACTTCATGTAACCATTTAAATAATTGGGGTAAAAATCTACAGAATTCAGATTTCAAATCCAGGCGTTATTTTATCATTTTCTTGCACACTTACAAGGGATGTTTATGAATCCTCTAAGAAATGGTTCTTATAAATTCAGAATCTAGTCTAATATTCATACACAAAAAAAAAAAAAAATCTGATTCAATCTGCTTGGGAAAATATCTGTCATCAAACCTCGCTGAAATTTTCAAAGGTAACTAGTATATTTGATTCATGATGGTGGGTATTTAAGATTCGGCCCGGCCGAACTTATACAATTGTTCTATAGAAAATTTTATAAATTTTCAGAACGTTTTGACATGTCGCCCAAAAGGCTGTATTTATACCGTGAACATTTCGTGCAAACCCATATCATGTCCTTGAAGTTTTTTATCTTTCTCGCCTTTTTGTTAGCTTTTGCTTAATCGTTGTTATTGGCGATCATTCGTCGGTCATTTGTCGCTATCTTCTTTAGCTTGACTGCTATAGTGTCATCTGTGGGACTTACCATCCTTTATTTGTTTTATAAAAAACTGTATTTATGCTCTTGTTCCTTGCTATATTTTTTTATACCCTCCATCATAGGATGGGGGTATATTAACTTTGTTATTCCGTTTGTAACACATCGAAATATTGCTCTAAGACCCCATAAAGTATATATATTCTGGGTCGTGGTGAAATTCTAAGTCGATCTAAGCATGTCCGTCCGTCCGTCCGTCCGTCCGTCCGTCCGTCCGTCCGTCCGTCTGTTGAAATCACGCTAACTTCCGAACGAAACAAGCTATCGACTTGAAACTTGGCACAAGTAGTTGTTATCGATGTAGGTCGGATGGTATTGAAAATGGGCCATATCGGTCCACTTTTACGTATAGCCCCCATATAAAGGGACCCTCAGATTTGGCTTGTGGAGCCTCTAACAGAAGCATATTTCATCCGATCCGGCTGAAATTTTGTACATGGTGTTGGTATATGGTCCCCCATATAAACCCATATAAACCGATCTTCAGATTTGGCGTGCGGAGCCTAAAAGAGAAGCAAATTTAATCCGATCCGGCTGAAATTTGGTACATGGTGTTGGTATATGGTCTCTAACAATCATGCTAAAATTGGTCCACATCGGTCCATAATTATATATAGTCCCCATATAAACCGATCCCCAGATTTGGCTTGCGGAGCCTCAAAGAGAAGCAATATTCATCCGATCCGTCTGAAATTTGGTACATGATGTTGGTATATGGTCTCTAACAACCATGCAAAAATTGGTCCACATCGGTCCATAATTATATATAGCCCCCATATAAACCGATCCCCAGATTTGGCTTGTGGAGTCTCTAAGAGAAGCAAATTTCATCCGATCCGGCTGAAATTTGGTACATGGTGTTGGTATATGGTCTCTAACAATCATGCTAACATTGGTCCACATCGGTCCACAATTATATATAGCCCCCATATAAACCGATCCCCAGATTTGGCTTGTGGAGTCTCTAAGAGAAGCAAATTTCATCCGATCCGGCTGAAATTTGGTACATGGTATTGGTATATGGTCTCTAACAACCGTGCAAAAATTGGTCCACATCGGTTAATAATTATGTATGGCGCCCATATAAACCCATCCCCAGATTTGGGTTGCGGAGCCTCAAAGAGAAGCAAATTTTATCCGATCCGCCTGAAATTTGGTACATGATATTGGTATATGGTCTCTAACAACCATGCAAAAATTGGTCCACATCCGTTCATAATTATACATAACCCCCATATAAACCGATCCCCAGATTTGGCTTGCGAAGTCTCCAAGAGAAGCAAATTTCATCCAATCCGGTTGTAATTTGGAACATGGTGTTAGTATATGATCTTTAACAACCGTGCCAGAATTGGTCCATATCGGTCCATAATTATATATAGCCCCCATATAAAACATTCTCCAGATTTGACCTTCGGAGCATCTTGGAGGAGCAAAATTCACCCGATCCGGTTCAAATTAGGCACGTGGTGTTAGTATATGGTCGCTAACAACCATACCAAAATTGGTCCAATCACACAAAAATTGGTCCATATCGGTTCATAATCATGGTTGCCACTAGAGCCAAAAATAATCTACCAAAATTTTATTTCTATAGAAAATTTTGTCAAAATTTTATTTCTAGAGAACATTTTGTTAAAATTTTATTCGGTTCATAATAAAATTTTCATCATTGTCAAAATTTTATTTCTATAGAAAATTTTGTGAAAATTTTATTTCTATAGAAAATTTTGTTAAAATTTTATGTCTACTTTGTCATACTGAATTATATACGTATTGGATCGATTTTTTTTTTTTTTGATTTAATATATACCACGTATGGACTTACACACAATTTAGAAGATGGTGTCAGGAGGTTTGAAGATACCTTGCCATCGGCAAGCGTTACCGCAACTTAAGTAATTCGATTGTGGATGGCAGTGTTTAGATGAAGTTTCTACGCAATCCATGATGGAGGGTACATAAGCTTCGGCCTGGCCGAACTTACGGCCGTATATACTTGTTCTTTCCTGCCTTAGCCAGCTTTTTAGGGGTTCTGTTAAAAAACAAAATTCTTTCTCCCTCTCTTCCCCTTGTTTTACTCCATTTTCATATGATGATTGAGGTTTCATTACCATCTTCAGACACTATATGATCAAACCCTGCAACCTACTGTTATGATACCATAAATTTTGTCCACAATATATCGCCACAAAAAAAGTCAACGGCAAGAGAGGTCTTATAAATATTTACCGCATTTGTTACGTTTGCCGGGGAGTTCACTATAAACAAACCATAAAACACATTGCTTGGGGAATTAATTCAGGGATAACAGCAGACACATAGCCACAATTACGTAGACACATTCATACATAGAGGACAACAACAAGGGGAGATCTATTGCCAGAATGTTAGAAGTGAAATTCATTTTGCCACAACACACATGCCAGAGACCACATTAAAGTTTGTGTTGGAGGAGGCCACGAACAAGTGTTAGTAAATTAAATGTTATGCTCTGTGACCTTGTGCGCGCTCTCTCTCTCTCTCGCTCTCTTTGCTCCATCGATTTGGGAATTTGAAATAATTTTAAAGAAAATTTGTATGTGTGTAAGTGAGTGCTTGGTTTTTTTAATAGTCATCTAGTCAGCCATTAAGTTAGTCTATATGTCTATCTATTCCCCTGACAGGATATTTAAAATGAGAAAAAAAAACAACAAATAAACCAAAAAACTGTGTGAGATGTTGTTTTTTTCTTTCGGCAGGCCATGTTACCGTTTTGTTAACAGTCTTAGGTTTAATTGACCGTTAAAGTCGGTAGGCTTTATTGTCAAATCCATTAAAGTGACACTTGACGTATTTATGACATGACAAAGAAGGGACATTATAGTAAATTATTGGGGAGAGTCATTGTTTACTTGGCGCCACTCTTATGGCCTATATTTATGAACAGGTTTTCTTTTTTTTTTTGGACAATTGAAAAACAGACTGTATTAAATATGGCTATTGAGAGCTTTAAAGGGGGTAATTTATTTAATTGAATTGTTAGGCAGAAAATCTTGAGAAAATATTAGAAGATAGAATTGAAGACTTATATAGATAAAAGGGACCAATATTTGGACATGTGACAGTATTAAACTTTTGATTTGGAACATTTTTATATATGGAAGTTATACCTCTTATGCATTCTAATTGGCATAATTCCATTTTGTACGAGTTTTTCTTCTATGACTTATTTCAGTTTCAGTTAAACAGATGTCAGGTAGAAACTAACATGTATAAGGATAATGTAATGGGCGAATGCAGATGGGTATAATTTTTGTATGCTTTCTCCAACAGGATATCCAAAATTGAGGCTTCTCTCCCATCCAGATGTATACTGAAGAGTATGGAAATGGCCCCGGACTGAAATATTTATAGATGGGCTGGTAAATATTTGTATAATGCTGTTTCTTTTTTATTGACTCAATTATTTAAATTTTTTATTATTATTATTATTTGTCCAAACCATCTCGAATAATAAATATAGTAAAAGCGACAACAGAAAATTTTAGTTTAGGATATCTGACATATGAACCTTACAACCTTTTTTCATAGGATTCGCCCCTAAAGTTATATAGTCAGTAATTTATCTGACAATTACTTTCAGTAATATTCATGAAGATATAATCTAAATATTGATAGTCGAAAAAGCTTCTTTTCGATTATACCCTTCACCATAGGATGGGGGTATATTAACTTTGTCATTCCGGGGGTATATTAACTTTCCACATCGAAATATTGCTCTAAGACCCCATAAAGTATAAATATTCTGATTCGTGGTGAAACTCTGAGTCGATCTAAACATGTCCGTCCGTCCGTCTGTTGAAATCACGTAACTTCCGAACGAAACAAGCTATCGAAACTTGGCACAAGTAGTTGTTATTGATGTTGGTCAGACGGTATTGAAAATGGGCCATATAGGACCACTTTTACATATAGCCCCCATATAAACCGATCCCCAGATTTGACCTCCGGATCCCCTTGGAAGAGCAAAATTCATCCGATCCGGTTGAAATTTGGTACATGGTGTTAGTATATGGTCTCTCACAACCATGCAAAAATCGGTCCATAATTATATATAGTCCCCAAATAAACGGATCTCCAGATTTGGCATGCGGAGCCTCTAAGAGAAGCAAATTTTATCCGATCCGGCTGAAATTTGGTACATGGTGCTAGTATATGGTCGTTAACAAACATGCAAATATTGGTCCACATCGGTCCATAATTATATATAGCCCCCATATAAACCGATCCCCAGATTTGGCTTGCGGAGCCTCTAAGAGAAGCAAATTTCATCCGGTCCGGCTGAAATTTGGTACATGGTGTAAGTATATGGTCTCTAATAACTATGCTAAAATTGGTCCACATCGGTCCATATTTATATATAGCCCCCATATAAACCGATCCCCCGATTTGGCTTGTGGAGCCTCTAAGAGAAGCAAATTTGGTACATGGTGTTAGTATATGGCCTCTAACAACCATGCAAAAATTTGACCAAATCAGTCCATAATTATATATAGCCCCCATACAAACCGATCCCTAGATTTGAGCCCCTTGGAAGAGCAAAATTCACCCGATCCGGTTGAAATTTGGAACGTGGTGTTAGTATGTTATATGGTCTCTAACAACCATGCAAAAATTGGTCCACACCGGCCTTAGTTATATATAACCCCATAAGCGTAGGAAGGCCTCTGGGGAGGGGGCTTAGACCCCCCAGAAAAATTTTAGCCCCCCCCCAGAATTTGAAACTCTATTTATGATTTTCCATTTTTCAATAAATGTCAATAGTTTTTTTAATTTTTATAAAAATTAAACAAGTATATACAATCGCACAAATTTCCGCTAAAGACTTTCATGAAGAATCGAATTACTTGGGTTGTGGTAGCAGTTGCCGATGGCAATGTTTGAAGTCAGATATTTATGAAATAAAGCTGTGGTTGAACTTATGAACTTTGAAATTTCAGGAGGGCTTGAGGACTTGAGGACACTTCCCGAAGATAAATTTAAAGATTTCATCCATGAGGACTATATCAGATTCTGGATTTATAAGAACCATTTTTGTTTGAGTTTTAGAGGAATCATTAACATCTCTTGTAATTGTGCAAGAAAATTATAAAATAACGTCTTGATTTGAAATCTTAAATCTGTAGAAGTAAAATCTGGAAATTTTATTGAGTTTCAAGCAATTTTCATCATCAGTGCGCCTTCTACACCCTCAATACGTGAAGTCGGTCTATATGGAGGCATTACCAAATGGACCTATAAAAACCTAATCCGATACACGTTTTTGTGAGCCTAAAATACCAGAATATTTACAATTTCAGGCAAATCAGATAAAAACTACGGTTTCTAGAAACCCAAGGAGTTAAATCGGGAGATCGTTCTTATGGGGGCTATACCAAAATATGGACCGATCCTCACCATTTTCGGCACACTTCTTGATGGTCCTAAAATACCTCTAGATTTCCAATTTCAGACAAATTGGATAAAAAATAAGGTTTCTAGAAGCCCAAGACCCCAAATCGGGAGATCGGTTTATATGGGGGCTATACCAAAATATGGACCGATACTCACAATTTTTGGCACACGTATTTGTGGTCCTACAATACCTCTAGATTTCCAATTTCAGGTAAATTGAATAAAAACTGCGGTTTCTATAAGCCCAAGAAGTAAGATCGGGAGATCGGTCTATATGGGGGCTATGCCAAAACGTGGACCGATACTCACCATTTTTGGCACACCTCTTTACGGTCACAAAATACCTCCAGATTTCAAATTTCAGGCAAATTGGATAAAAACTACGGTTTCTATAAGCCCAAGACCCCAAATCGGGAGGTCGGTTTATATGGGGACTATATCAAAACCTGGACCGATACAGCCCATCTTCGAACTTGACCTGCCTGCAGACAAAAGACGAGTTTGTGCAAAATTTCAGCACGATTGCTTCATTATTGAAGACTGTAGCGTGATTACAACAGACAGACAGACAGACAGACAGACAGACGGACAGACGGACATCGTTATATCGTCTTAGAATTTCTCCCTGATCAAGAATATATATACTTTATATAGTCGGAAATCGATATTTCGATGCGTTACAAACGGAATGACAAACTTATTATACCCCCGTCACCATTCTATGGTGGTGGGTATAAAAATAGTAGTTAATATTAAAACTATTCTTTCATAAATTAATATCTTAATAATGCTGCGACAAAGCGTTGCCAAAAAAGTAGTAAAAATGTTCTTTTTTGGTCTAGAAGTGGTGCAAAATTGGCGGAGAAGCAATGAATGTAATATGAGCTTGTCATAGGACAAATGTCCACCGTTTCAACAGCCGTTGCAATGAATTTGCAAAGTGTGGAACTACTTTTAGTTGCTTTATTATAAATTGTTTGTCGAGTTATTTTGATGTCTAATTTTTTATTCAATTTTATGAAATAAAACATTAATTGAACCTATAAGTTCAGTCTATACATTTTTAGCTAGGGGGGCTATAGCCCCCCCTAGGAAACTTGTCTAGCTACGCTAATGTATAACCCCCATTTAAACCGATCCGCAGATTTGACCTCCGGGGCTATTGGAGGAGCAAAATTCATCCGACCCGGTTGAAAGTTGGTAAGTGGTGAAATTTGGTATATTGCGCTAGTATATGGCCGCTAACAACCATGCCAAACTTGGCTATAGTTATATATAGCCGACCTCCAAAAATAATCTACCAACATTTTATTTCTATAGAAAATTTTGTCAACATTTTATTACTATACTCATATACTGATACTGGTGGTATCTTCAACTTTTGTGGAAGTAGAAACTGTAAATCAGACTTCACATCATTGTTGTTGCCATCAATCCCTGTAGTTGATTTCTTCGCCGTTTTGTGGGTTGTTGAAACTTCGTTTGACTTAATCTAAAATGTCGGCATTGTTGTTGTTGAGTGTAATTGGAATTCGGTTGTTACTATTCTTTTAAGTACAAAAACTAATAATTTAGCTCATATTCAAGTGGGAAGAATTCCCCAGTCCTTCATTGGATTTTATTTCTATGGAAAATGTTGTCAAAAATGTTATTTCTATAGATAGTTTTGTCAAACTTTTATTTCTATAGAAAATTTTGTCAAAATTTTATTTCTATAAAAAATTTTGTAAAAATTTTTATTTCTATAGAAAATTTTGTCAAAAATTCTATTTCTATAGACAATTTTGTCAAAAATTTTATTTCGGTAGGCAAACTTTGTCAGAAATTTATTTCTACAGAAAATTTTGTCAAAAATTTTATTTCTATAGAAAATGTTGTCAAAAATTTTATTTCTATACAAAATTTTGTCAAAATTTTATTTCTATAGAAAATTTTGTTAAAAATTGTATTTCTGTAGAAAATTTTGTCAAAATTTTATTTCTATAGAAAATGTTATCAAAATTTTATTTCTATAGAAAATTTTGCCAAAAATTTTATTTCTATAAAAAATTTGTCAAAAATTTTATTTCTATAGAAATTTTTGTCAAAAAATTTATTTCTACAGAAAATTTTGTCAAATTTTTATTTATGTAAGAAATTTTGTCAGCAATTTATTTCTATAGAAAATGTTGTCAAAATTTTATTTCTATAGAATATTTTGTCAAAAATTTTATTTCTATAAAAATTTTGTTAAAATTTTATTTCGGTAAGAAATGTTGTCAAAAATTTATTTTTATTCAAAATGTTGTAAAAAATTTTATTTCTATAGAAGATTTTGTCAAGATTTTATTTCTATGGAAAATTTTCTAAAAAAATTTATTTCTATAGAAAATTTTGTTAAAATTTTATTTCTGTAAGAAAATTTGTCAAAATTTTATTGCTATAGAAAATTTTGTCAAAATTTTATTTCTATAGAAAATTTTGTCAACAATTTTATTTCTATAGAAAATTTTGTCAAGATTTTATTTCCATGGAATATTTTGTCAAAAATTTTATTTCTATAGAAAATGTTGTTAAAATTTTATTTCTATAGAAAATGTTGTCAAAATTTTATTTCTATAAAAATTTTTGTCAAAATTTTATTTCTGTAAGAAATTTTGTCAAAATTATATTTCTGTAAGAAATTTTGTGAACAATTTATTTCTATTGAAAATATTGTCAAAATTGTATTTCTATAGAATCTTTTTTGAAAATTTTATTTCTATAGAAAATGTTGTCAAAGTTTTATTTCTATAGAAAATTTTCTGAAAAATTTTATTTCTATGGAAAATTTTGTCAAAAATTTTATTTCTATAGAAAATTTTGTCAACAATTTTATTTCTATAGAAAATTTTGTCAAGATTTTATTTCCATGGAATATTTTGTCAAAAATTTTATTTCTATAGAAAATGTTGTTAAAATTTTATTTCTATAGAAAATGTTGTCAAAATTTTATTTCTATAAAAATTTTTGTCAAAATTTTATTTCTGTAAGAAATTTTGTCAAAATTATATTTCTGTAAGAAATTTTGTCAACAATTTATTTCTATTGAAAATATTGTCAAAATTGTATTTCTATAGAAACTTTTTTGAAAATTTTATTTCTATAGAAAATGTTGTCAAAGTTTTATTTCTATAGAAAATTTTCTGAAAAATTTTATTTCTATGGAAAATTTTGTCAAAAATTTTATTTCTATAGAAAATTTTGTCAAAATTTTATTTCTATAGAAAATTTTGTCAACAATTTTATTTCTATAGAAAATTTTGTCAAAATTTTATTTTAACAGAAAATTTTGTCAAAATTTTATTTTAATAGAAAATTTTGTCAAAAGTTTTATTTCTATAGCCCAACATCGAAGTTGACCTGCTTTCTGACAAACAAAACTTATATGTGCTAAATTTCAATTATTAGTGAAGGCTGTAGCACCATTACAACGGGCAGAGAGACGGACATCGTTACATCGCCTTAAGATTTCTCCCTGATCAAGACTATATGTATGTAACATCATGGTACACAGGTTAGCATGTCCGCCTTATAAAGGGTCATGAGTTTAATCCCATCTTCCACCAAATACCAAAAAGTTTTTCAGTGATGGATTATCCCCTCTCAGTAATACCAAGTTATATTGCTGAGTGTTTCAAAGCTCTTCTAAGTGATTTTACCGCAATGTGAAATGCCTTTTGGACTTAGCTATGGAAAGAAATTCCCCTAGATGATCGACATATATTGACAATAATTGGAAAAATTTTTTTAGTCAAAATTAAAAAAAAAAAAAAAAAAAAAACGACCTTGGATATGACACTTTCCATTTCTTTCATTAAAAACCTCTATTGTTATTAACTGCTACCTAAAGAAAAAATTAAAAAAGTTATTTGGGAAAACTTTTTGCTAATTTTTTCTCTGGCTTTGGCTTGTAAAAAAAGCATATTCAGTATTTGGAAAACCTTTTTTTCTTTATTGCATTGCATTCTTAAGAAAGACACAACCTTAAAAAATTTGCAGAAAATTAAAACTTTGATGACCAAAAGGGGAGAACTAAGAACGCCCACTCTCTTTAACTTCTTCACAATGCAAAAAAAAACCTAGAAGATAATAATTTAGGCGGAAATGTGTCAAGTTGTTTTGACATCTCCTTCCCAGATTCTGCCACTTGAGTTATTCATCCATTACAATTCTTCGATGCAGTCAGCATTTGGTATTGGGTTGCATTCACTATAGCTCAAGGAGCATTGGCAAACATAAATCACAGGGCAACCAAATATGAAAGGCATCAACGACCAACTCCAAAAAAAAGCCACTGCTTGGAACTTTCTTTGCCAAATAAATTCTTTCGCTTTTTTTATAGTCGTGTCACTATAAAATGGAAGTCATGTTGAATATATCTTAGCTTTTGCAACAGATAATATAGTGAAAAAAAAAAAATCAGACCTCAAATTTTCCTGTGACTTTGGCCTTCCAACTATAAACACAAAAAGAATTTGTTTTATGATTCAATCACGAAAATAATTGATCCAATTAATTTTTTAATTGATACAGAAATGATAGTATCAATAAAAATATTAACTGAAATTTAATTATAAAATTAATTGATCCAATTAAAAAATTAATTGATGCTATTAATATTTGTGATTGATTTTTGTTTCATTAAAAAAAATTTGAACAATTAAATATTTTTAAAAACTCAATTAAGACTTTAATTGGAAAAATTTTATTGAAATTATTTTCTGTGTAATGAAACTATTTTGGATATTAACAAATATTAAACCCAAAATTGATTTTTGGGAATTTTTTTTTTATTATTTTTCTCTTAGGTCTGTTTCACTGGTCCTTGCTTAAGTTATTAACAATAAAAATGGAATATGAAATAGAATTTAAAATCTTTCATATAAACCTCTACAAAAAAATTTTGGTCTAATAACTTGAGCAAAATTTGGTACCATCTCACTCCTTATAGGGCATTTTAAAATTCTATCAATTTCCTTCTACCTTGGATTTTTTGTTTATTTTCTTTTGAGTTCCTTCAAACAGAGAAGAAAAACACTACAACAGCTAAACACATAAAAAGAAAGGAGTGGTATACCATAAAATGCAGATGATTGCAATTTTCGTGAGAACTTCTAAAAAAAAAAACAAACGACAAAAAACTTCTCTATGATTTTCTAATTTTTTTTTTTTTTGCTAAAAGTTAAATTTGTTTGAGTTCCTCACTTTTTTATTTTAAAGTGAAGACATTTTTTTCGTTCATTGCGGTTTTTTGTTTCAAACGACAAACTGTCTCATAAATGCTGGTGATTATCCTTTTTTTCTCTCAACATTTGATTTTTCCAATAACATCACCGGAATAAAATGAACAAAGTTTTTGACTTGGTTTGAAAATTCAAGAAATTCTGTTGACAATATCCGCTTAGAGGATACGATATTATTGGAAAATGTCTTTAACAAATTCATGGACATGGATGAGATTTTCTACAATTTTTTTAGTATTTGTGTAAGTGAAATAGGTCAACAGAAAACTTGTTTTTCAAGAAAAAGAATTTATTTTAAAATTTAGAAATTTATAAAAGATCACCTCTAACTTCTTTGGAACGTGATTGCCCATTTACAGTATGATTACGATTTTTGAGGAATGGCTGCTATAACAATCCAGCAGGTGCTGCTATGACATTTGTCTCGACATAAAGATGATCACGGAAAATATTGTAGGGACAGCCTTCTGATAAGTCTGTATTCTGTATATTTGTAAAAAAATCTAAATTTTTACATGATATACGTAACTTCTACGCTTTGTGTCCTAGACTGACACAAATTTTTTTATAAAAATAAAATTTTGACAAAATTTTCATCAGAAATAAAATTTTGACAAAAAAATATATTAAAATTTTGAAAAAAAATTTCTAAAAGAAAAAACTTTGAAAAAAGTTTCTATAGATATAAAATTGTGGCAAAACTTTCTTAAGAAATAAAATTTTGCAAAAAAAAAAATAAAATATTTTTCTTGGTAAGATTTCTCCAAATGTTGGTAGATTGTTTTTGTCTCAAGTTTCGACAGTGGCCGTATGTTAGTACGCGATCGATAACTTCTTATCTAGAAAGTGTTCGTGTGGAAGCGTAATATTGAATCTCTAGCTATTGTCGACTAAAACATTCCTGAAATTCAATAAAATCGTGTTTTTGACTATGGCTTTTACAAAATCGACCTGCCTTGAACTCTCCTCCTTGATATGTATAGTAAGGTATAAGATATTTTTTATTTTTATTTTTATACCCTCCACCATAGGATGGGGGGTATATTAACTTTGTCATTCCGTTTGTAACACATCGAAATATTGCTCTAAGACCCCATAAAGTATATATATTCTGGGTCGTGGTGAAATTCTGAGTCGATCTGAGTATGTCCGTCCGTCCGTCTGTTGAAATCACGCTAACTTCCGAGCGAAACAAGCTATCGACTTGAAACTTGGCACAAGTAGTTGTTATTCATGTAGGTCGGATGGTATTGCAAATGGGCCATATCGGTCCACTTTTACGTATAGCCCCCATATTAACGGACCCCCAAATTTGGTTTGCGATTGCTCTAAGAGAAGCAAATTTCATCCGATCCGGCTGAATTTTGGTACATGGTGTTAGTATATGGTGTCTAACAACCATGCAAAGATTGGTCCATATCGGTCCACTTTTACGTATAGCCCCCATATAAACGGACCCCCAAATGTGGTCGCTCTAAGAGTAGCAAATTTCATCCGATCCGGCTGAAATTTGGTACATGGTGTTATTATATGTTCTCTAATGACCATGCAAAAATTGGTGCACATCGGTCCATAATTATATATAGCCCTCATATAAATCGATTCCCAGATTTGTCCTCCGGAGCCTCTTGGAGGAGCAAAATTCATCCAATCCCGTTGAAATTTGCAAAGTGGTGTTAGTATAAGGCCGCTAATATCCATGCCAAAATTGGTCCATATCGGTCTATATTTATATATAGCCGATCCTCAATCACACAAAAATTGGTTCATATCGGTTCATATTTATGGTTGCCACTCGAGCCAAAAATAATCTACCAAAATTTTATTTTTATGGAAAACATTGTAAAAATGTTATTTTGATTGCAAATTTTGTCAAAATTTTATTTCTATAGAAAATTTTGTCAAAATTGTATTTCTATAGAAAATTTTGTCAAAATTTTATTTCTATAGAAAATTTTGTCAAAATTTTATTTCTATAGAAAATTTTATCAAAATTTTTTTTCTATAGACAATTTTTTCCAAATTTTATTTTGTCAAAACTTTATTTCTACAGAAACTTTTAACTTAATTATATACGTATTTAATCGGCCTTTTTATACCCTCCATCATAGGATGGGGGTATATTAACTTTGTCATTCCGTTTGTAACACATCGAAATATTGCTCTAAGACCCCATAAAGTATATATGTATATTCTGGGTCGTGGTGAAATTCTGAGTCGATCTAAGCATGTCCGTCCGTCCGTCTGTTGAAATCACGCTAACTTCCGAACGAAACAAACTTTCGACTTGAAACTTGGCACAAGTAGTTGTTATCGAAGTAGGTCGGACGGTATTGAAAATGGGCCATATCGGTCCACTTTTACGATATAAAGGGACCCTCAGATTTGGCTTGTGGAGCCTCTAACAGAAGCATATTTCATCCGATCCGGCTGAAATTTGGTACATGGTGTTAGTATATTGTCTCTAACAACCATGCAAAAATTGGTCCATATCGGTCCACTTTTACGTATAGCCCCCATATAAACGGACCCCCAAATGTGGCTTGCGATCGCTCTAAGAGGAGCAAATTGCATCCGATCCGGCTGAAATTTGGTACATGGTATTGATATATGGTCTCTAACAACCATGCAAAAATTGGTGCACATCGGTTCATAATTATATATAGCCCCCATACAAACCGATCCCCAGATTTGGCTTGCGAAGTCTCCAAGAGAAGCAAATTTCATCCGATCCGGCTGAAATTTGGTACATGGTATTGGTATATGTTCTCTAATGACCATGCAAAAATTGGTCCACATATGTCCATAATTATATATAGCCCCCATATAAACCGATTCCCCGATTTGGCTTGCGGAGCCTCTAAGAAACGAAAATTTCATCCGATCCGGCTGAAATTTGGTACAATTTGCTTATGTATGCCCAATAACAACCATCTCAAAAATGGACCGTATCGATCTATATTATATATAGCCCCCAAATAAACCGATCCCAATCATAGAAAAATCACGATTGCCACTCAAGCCAAAAATAGTCTACCAAAATTTTATTGGCATAGAAAATTTTGTCCAAGTTTTATTTCTATAGAAAATTTTGTCAAAATTTTATGTCTTTAGGAAATTTTGTCAAAATATAATTTCTATACAAACATTTGTCAAAAATTTATTTCTATAGAAAATTTTGTCAAAATGTTATTTCTATAGAAAATTTTTTATTCTATAGAAAATTTTGTCAACATTTTATGTCCTAAGGAAATTGTGTCAAAATATAATTTCTATACAAAATTTCGTCAAAAATTTATTTCTATAGAAAATTTTTTAAAAATTTTGTTTCTATACAAAATTTTGTCAAAAATTTATTTTTATAGAAAATTTTGTCAAAATGTTATTTCTATTGAAAATTATAAAGCATTTCATAGTTCGAGAGGAATATTTTGCAAAATCTTCCAAAACATCATGAAATCTACCAATATACCAAACAATAAAAAATCTGCCATTTTGGTGGAATCGTGTTCATAATTGTATATAGACCCCATATAAAGCGACCTCCATATTTCAATTGTGGCTCTAGAATTACCGCACCAAGTTCATATCGGTTCATAATTAATTCTTCCCTATATATACCGCTGAAGCACTGAATATTTACGTATTTAATCGACCTTGTCTTCAATATATCCCGCATGGGATATATTGTAGACAATTTGGAAGATAATGTTAAAAAGTTGTAAGATGCCTTGCCATCGGCCGCAACCCAAGTAATTTAATTGTGGATGACCGTCTTTAGTAGAAGTTTCTACGCAATCCATGGTGGAGGGTACATAAGATTCAGCCTGGCCGAACTTACGGCTGTATATACTTGTTATACCCTCCATCATAGGATGGGGGTATATTAACTTTGTCATTCCGTTTGTAACACATCGAAATATTGCTCTAAGACCCCATAAAGTATATATATTCTGGGTCGTGGTGAAATTCTGAGTCGATCTAAGCATGTCCGTCCGTCCGTCCGTCCGTCCGTCCGTCCGTCCGTCTGTTGAAATCACGCTAACTTCCGAACGAAAATTGCTATCGACTTGAAACTTGGCACAAGTAGTTGTTATCGATG